>NW_024582551.1:646916-651845 GCF_018398535.1 Haplochromis burtoni | reverse complement strand
GTTGATCATATTTAAGATCGAAGAATTAATTAATGGCAGGACTTCTTTGAGCAGTTTTGTAGGAATGGGGTCTAAAAGACACGTTGATGGTTTGGAGGAATCAGCTAAGAGAAACAACAGTCCATCATTAGTTTAATAACTGAGGGTCTGTCAGTCTGGAAAATTGCTAAAACTTTGAATGTGTCCCCAATATCCATCAAGCGCCACGATGAAACTGGCACACATGAGGACGCCCCAGGAAAGGAAGACCAAGACTCCCCTCTGCTGCTCAGGATAAACGTATCTGAGTCACCAGCCTCAGATTAGATAGATGCCACACAGAGCTCCAGTGGCAGACACATCTCTACATGTTCAGAGGAGACTGTGAATCAGGCCTTTATGGTCAAATAGCTGCTGCGAAACCACGACTAAGGAAAAGCAACAAGCAGAAGAGATTTGTTTGGACCAAGGAATGGACATTAGACCAGTGGACATCTGTGCTGTGGTCTGATGAGGTCAAATTTGAGATCTTTAGTTCCACCTGCCGTGTCTTTGTGTGATGCAGAAAGGTGAAGGATGGTCTCTACATGCTTGGTTCCCACTGTGAAGCTTGGAGGAGGAGGTGTGATGGTGTGGGGGAGCGTTGCTGCTGACACTGTTGTGGATTTATTCAAAACTGAAGGCACACTGAGCCAGCTTGGCTACCACAGCATCCTGCAGCAACACACCATCACATCATTGATTTATCAACACCACAATGACCCCAAACACACCTCCATGCTGTGTAAGGGCTCTGTGACCAGCAAGGAGCGCCATGGAGTGCTACGCCCGATGGCCTGGCCTCCACAGTCACCTGACCTAACCCCAGTGGAGATGGTTTGGGATGAGATGGAGCACAGAGTGAAGGCAAAGGGCCAACAGGTGCTCAGCATCTGTGGGAACTCCTTCAAGCCTGTTGGAAACCATTTCAGGAGACGACCTCATGAAGCCCATGGAGGATAGGGTGGGTGGATTTGATGAAGAATGTAAATTATCAAACGTGTTTTGAGTTATTTCACACTTTTTTGTTTACTACATAATTCCATCTGAGTGTTCATTCATAGTTTCGATGCCTTCAGTGAGAATCTACAATATATATAATCATGAAAATAAAGAAAAACCATTAAAAGAGAAGCTGTGTCCAAACTTTTGAGTGCTAGTGTACATCACAGGTCATAGGTCGGTCTCAGGTGACCCGAAACGCCTCCTCCTGTCTGCAGAGTCAGGTGGGTGGAGTTTGTAAAGCAGTGAAATGATTGGATGGATTTACTGTGCAGCTCTGAGCTCCAGTGTGCTGCACGTGGACCTCGCTGTGTTTGTTCTCGCAGCTCCTCGCAGGAATCCGAGGAACCGTTTAAATCGCTCGTCACGTGTAGCTGCAGTGGTGTGAGAGGAAGAAACACTCATTAATCTGATGACTGCTGACGACTTGCAGCTGCACCTGGAGCGCCGTGCGTCCTCACGGCTCGCCCTCGTTATGGAGTAATCATGCAAGCAGATCGGGCGCTGTAATCTTGGAGGAAAGGTTGCGCTGATTAACCCAAATCTCTGCCTGACTTTATATCATAAATATGAACTTCAGCTGAATTCAGCCCAAAGTTTCCAGCGTGATCTCCCACCTGCTGCCTCCTCAAACACCAGCACGAGTGAACGAGTGACGAGAAACATGATTTCCATCAGCGCACATTTACTCAGGACAGAGAACATGTCAAACATTTAAACACAGAAGATCTGCCAAAGTCAGCGAGCTAAAGAGAAACAGTTGGAGGAAGATTTAAGGGTGAGCTGGCAGCAGGTGGGTCACATGGTCATCTCAGAGGTTCTCCAGCCTGTTTCAGAATCACGTTCCTCGCTGTGGACATCGACACAGCATGATGTCATCAGCAAACTCAGAGAATCTGGAGGAATCTCTGTGCGCAGGGAGGAGGCTGTGTGTGAGTGTGTTACTGTGTGTGTGTTACTGTGTGTGTCCTCTGGTGCGACTCCCGGCTGAGACGGGACGGTTCATTGGGGAGGAGTCACGGGAAAACGATGTTTCAGCTCCACGTCAGCAGCAGGATCCCGGTGAACCTTCATTCTGTTCACTTCCTGTTAATCATAGTGAAAAGTTAGCTGCAGTTCACCTAGGGGGCGCTGTGAGATCAAAGTGAGCGGAGCTAAACAGAGGCTGTGTCCCAAGTCAGGGTCTGCACGCTTGAAGTACGCATTTCAAGTGCGGTTACGTCACCGCCACGCGACGACGGCGGTCCCAATTTGAAGTGTACTTCAAATGCATACTCCAAATGCGCCGTCGATTTCCCCAAATATCAAGCGTGGTGCAGTGCACGCTTCGTGGTCCCATATATCCCACAATTCACAGCACGGCGGTGGGTGTGGATAATTTTGCCGCAAAATACGGCAGAAGGGAGCGGCCGAAGAGTGAACTGTCAAAAGTAAATACTGAATATGATGTCACTTATTTATGTGCGAATGTTTAATAATGAAGAACATTAAAACATTGCTGTTATGTGACAATAGTGATGTTTGTACTTTCAGCGTTAACTTGGTTTTAAAACCTATATATATATATATATATAAAACACCCAGCACGCCCCTGCGGGCGGTTTATCCTTCAAGCTCGGGTCCTCTACCAGAGGCCTGGGAGCTTGAGGGTCCTGCACAGTATCTTAGCTGTTCCCAGGACTGCGCTCTTCTGGACAGATATATATATATATATATATATATATATATCATAATAATCTGACAATACTATAATATTGGCCATATTATATTTACATTACCACAGTGAGATGACTTTAGTCTCATGAACAACATTAACTAATTGTTATTTACTAACTAATCTTAAATGACTGTTCAGCACAGAAATGAAGCCCAACAATCATGTTTTACAGTCCCGTGGTCTCAGCCTCAGATACTCAGCTAATCAAAGTGATGTCATGACAAAAATGAATGACCAACAAAACATTTGTCTCCTTCATTTCTGTCACACAAAGCTGTATGAAATGTTTCTCGCAGTTAGTATCATGGTCGCTAGGCAACCTGAACAGCGCTACGCACCGTACGTAGTACCGTAGTGCGCGTACTTCAAGCGTGCAGACCCTGAATTGGGACACAGCAAGAGACTTTGGATTTCAGTGTCCATGAATCCAGCCTGGATAAAAGCACTCTTCCTCCTTCAGTTCCTCTCAGTGAAGCTAATTCTGACCATAAAACACTAGCATGCTGCTAACGCGTGCTGATTGTGCTGTTAAGGTTTTAGGACAGGTGCCTGTTTCCACAGTTAAAGCCCAGCAGGAGCTCCAGGTGTGCAGGACGAGCTGCTGTGGCCATTTCTGTTGAATGTTTATAAATCGCAATTTGTATTCATTTTTGTTTTTTCTTTAAAGTTGTAAGAATATGCTGACCTAGTTTTGTTATGTAAATTTGTAATGAATTAATTGGAAAAGTTTTTGGGAAGTGATTGGTTTATTAGCTCATGGACCCTCTCATTAATCAGGGGATTAAGAGCACCCTGGAGGGGTGTGGTAAAGATGGTTTTTGTTTGCCAAATGTCAGATGGGACGACGGGAGGGTTTAAAAAAGATTTTTTGAGCACTTTTTGAAGTTGTTAAAGCAAATTAAGTTAACTTTCGTTTAATTTTAAGTTTTAAGAAGTTATTTGGCTGATTTTTGTTTATAATTTTCCACGAAATAAACGGCATATGATTTTTAAACAATGGAGTCAGAAGTGCGTTCTAAAACAAACCTCCCGTTGCCACCCACGGCCTTTTCTTGGACTTTTTTGGTGTTTGGAACGTAAAAGGCCGCGACGGAGCAGCGGGGTGAAGGCGACGCTGTCAGGAGGCTGCTCGCTTCACGCCCCAAACCAAAATGGAGGACGCTGTAAAGCACCTCGCAGTGCTGTGACGTCTCTAACAAAAAGTGTTTACTGCAGGAGAAAACCTGTGAAACACCTAAAGGTGGAACCATTTCTGCTGAGCTCGACAGCGCCCCCTATGGAGCAGGAAGTCCACAGAGCCCCTTCAACCTGGACGAGTCTCTAAAGTTAGAAATATCCTGTCTCAGAGTGACGCTGAAAAACTAGTTCATGCATTTATTACTTCCAGGCTGGACGACTGTAATTCATTATTATCAGGAAGTCCTAAAAACTCCCTGAAAAGCCTTCAGCTGATCCAAAATGCTGCAGCAAGAGTCCTGACAGGGACTAGAAAGAGAGCAGATTTCTCCTGTTTTGGCTTCCTGTCATCCATCTTTTATGTACAGTGTGTGGATTTGTGCAGCTGAAGCTCTGATGTCAGGCGTCTTCCTCACAGCACGTGTTTACTTCCTGTTTCATGTGAGAGGAAGCTCACACTGGCTCCGAGTTTGACTGGACATAAATATTTTATCTGATTTCTTATAAAAACATGTAAAAGATTAATTATGGATCTGTGATGCGCCTTGTGTTGCTGTGTCCTGTCCTCATTCGTTAAAACAAAGACTCATACTAAAACTGTGTGTGGTTTCCAGAGTGTGAAGATCCTGACGTACCGAGAGCCTCAGAACCCCGAGTACCAGGAGTTTGTCCAGAACCTGAAGGCAGATGCCAAGGACATGTTCAACTACACCATAGAGGACTCACTGGTCAGTGTGTGTGTGTGTGTGTGTGCGTGTGTGTGTTCAAACTGGACACTTTACTAGGTACACTTTGCCAGCAGGGGGGTGGAGCTTGTTTCTCCACACAGCTGCTGCAGATGTTTCGGCTGCTCTGAGGGTCTCTGACGTGTGAGGACAGCAGGTTTTATTTCACACATCCATAATTTTCTGATTAAAACGAGATGATGACAAAGTAAAAGTTGAACAGAGATGAGATCAATCAACAGAGATGAGATCAATCAACAGAGATGAGATCAATCACCTCGACGCTTTATG
>NW_024582551.1:644495-646891 GCF_018398535.1 Haplochromis burtoni | reverse complement strand
AGTGTCCATGAATCCAGCCTGGATAAAAGCACTCTTCCTCCTTCAGTTCCTCTCAGTGAAGCTAATTCTGACCATAAAACACTAGCATGCTGCTAACGCGTGCTGATTGTGCTGTTAAGGTTTTAGGACAGGTGCCTGTTTCCACAGTTAAAGCCCAGCAGGAGCTCCAGGTGTGCAGGACGAGCTGCTGTGGCCATTTCTGTTGAATGTTTATAAATCGCAATTTGTATTCATTTTTGTTTTTTCTTTAAAGTTGTAAGAATATGCTGACCTAGTTTTGTTATGTAAATTTGTAATGAATTAATTGGAAAAGTTTTTGGGAAGTGATTGGTTTATTAGCTCATGGACCCTCTCATTAATCAGGGGATTAAGAGCACCCTGGAGGGGTGTGGTAAAGATGGTTTTTGTTTGCCAAATGTCAGATGGGACGACGGGAGGGTTTAAAAACAGATTTTTTGAGCACTTTTTGAACTTGTGAAAGCAAATTAACTTAACTTTCGTTTAATTTTAGGTTGTAAGAAATTATTTGGTTGACTTTTGTTTATAATTTTCCTCGAAATAAACGCCATATGATTTTAAACAATGGAAGTGCTCAGAAGTGCTTTCTAAAAGAAACCTCCCGTTGCCACCCACAGCCTTTTCTTGGACGCTTTTGGTGTTTGGAACATAAAAGGCCGTGACAGGAGCAGCGGGGTGAAGGTGACGCTGTCAGGAGGCTGCTCGCTTCATGCCCCAAACCAAAATGGAGGACGCTGTAAAGCGCCTCGCAGTGCTGTGACGTCGCTAACAAAAAGTGTTTACTGCAGGAGAAAACCTGTGAAACACCTAAAGGTGGAACCATTTCTGCTGAGCTCGACAGCGCCCCCTATGGAGCAGGAAGTCCACAGAGCCCCTTCAACCTGGACGAGCTCGATGAAGTTAGAAATATCCTGTCTCAGAGTGACGCTGAAAAACTAGTTCATGCATTTATTACTTCCAGGCTGGACGACTGTAATTCATTATTATCAGGAAGTCCTAAAAACTCCCTGAAAAGCCTTCAGCTGATCCAAAATGCTGCAGCAAGAGTCCTGACAGGGACTAGAAAGGGAGAGCAGATTTCTCCTGTATGGTGCCGTCATCCATCTTTTATGTACAGTGTGTGGATTTGTGCAGCTGAAGCTCTGATGTCAGGCGTCTTCCTCACAGCACGTGTTTACTTCCTGTTTCATGTGAGAGGAAGCTCACACTGGCTCCGAGTTTGACTGGACATAAATATTTTATCTGATTTCTTATAAAAACATGTAAAAGATTAATTATGGATCTGTGATGCGCCTTGTGTTGCTGTGTCCTGTCCTCATTCGTTAAAACAAAGACTCATACTAAAACTGTGTGTGGTTTCCAGAGTGTGAAGATCCTGACGTACCGAGAGCCTCAGAACCCCGAGTACCAGGAGTTTGTCCAGAACCTGAAGGCAGATGCCAAGGACATGTTCAACTACACCATAGAGGACTCACTGGTCAGTGTGTGTGTGTGTGTGTGTGTGTGCGTGTGTGTGTTCAAACTGGACACTTTACTAGGTACACTTTGCCAGCAGGGGGGTGGAGCTTGTTTCTCCACACAGCTGCTGCAGATGTTTCGGCTGCTCTGAGGGTCTCTGACGTGTGAGGACAGCAGGTTTTATTTCACACATCCATAATTTTCTGATTAAAACGAGATGATGACAAAGTAAAAGGTGAACAGAGATGAGATCAATCAACAGAGATGAGATCAATCAACAGAGATGAGATCAATCAACAGAGATGAGATCAATCACCTCGACGCTTTTATCGATGAATAACCACGAGATGAAAATATTCTGGAGTGTGTGTGAACGACTGACCCTCTGTGTGTTTCTTGCAGATGAACATCATTGCTGGAGGCTTTTATGACGGCCTGATGCTCTACGCTCACGCTTTGAACGAGTCCATGTTGGCGTCCAACGAGCGTCCGAAGGGGAAGGACGTGACCCCGAGGATGTGGAACCGAACCTTCCCCGGTCAGTGCTCGCTGTTCGTCTCCTTTAAAGCTGACGCTTTCCATTTCCACCTTTGTGACGGAGGCTGTTTGGTGCGACTGTGCAGCAGAGCTGTTCTGCAGGTGTGTGTGTGTGGGGGGGGGGTCGTGGTGCTCTGTAAGTGACGGGTGGGGTTGGGTGAGTAAAGCTCGGTTGGGGGGATTGAAATGATGATGGTTTGGTGTAGGACTGGGCGATATGACCTCAAAATTCACATCTTGATATTCTTTAGCTGGATGGTGATATAAGATATAGATCTGCATATTTTTAAAGCCATAAAGTAAGAACAAACAGAGTTCTCAGTCACAGCTGTGTCCCAGATCTCACACAGAATTTCCCAGAGGAACCCACCCGAGGGATTAAT
>NW_024582551.1:629315-644455 GCF_018398535.1 Haplochromis burtoni | reverse complement strand
TCTTATCTTATCTTATCTTATCTTATCTTATCTTATCTTATCTTATCTTATCTTATCTTATCTTATCTTATCTTATCTTATCTTATCTTATCTCACACAGACACTTTTATTAACAAACAGAACAGATGTACAAGAACAAATTACTCAGAAATAAGTTATGAGCATTCATTAAATAATAATGCTCCATAAATAAAAGAAAACAATGTTGTTTTTGTGCATAACAAAGAGCTCACAACTGAGCAGTCAAAATGTAAACTAACAGACGCTGAGCATAATCACAAAGATTTCACAGCTGCTCTGTTCTGAAGTTCTGCTGCGTGACCGACAGCCTGGAGTTTGAAATCCGCTTCGTGTCTCTGAACAGCAGCCGTCTGTGGTCCTTATACGCACACAGTACGGTAACATTACGCTGAAACACAGTACGTATCACTCCGAGAGGCTCCTCGGCTAGTGATGGTAAATTTGATTCTTTTTACTGAATCGAGTTTTAATGAGTCACTCACCAAAGTGAATCGGGTTTTTTCAGTCATTTGATTCACTGAGTCAAATGACTCAGTGTCAGGTAACTGACACGCAGCGCCGCAGTGTTGTTGTGTTGACGTGTTACTGTGTTGCATTGCTGTATGTGTGTTTCAGAACAATGTGTGCTCGTGTTCAAAGCGCGTCTCACCACGCCGGACTCCGATCAGCAGCTGAGCTCAGGGGTTGATCCCTGGGCCGATGTGGAGACTCGGCCTGAATTTAAAAGGCAGAATGTGATGTCAGACATTTTTGGGTATTTAGTGTGAGCTGCTGAGGGACACGCTTCAGATCACCATGACAACGCGTTCATTTCACGCTTTAATCACCTGCAGTGAAGACACAGCGTGTTCGTCACAGGTGTGTTGCATTTTTTTAGCGTTTTAAGACTCGGTCGCTCAGCAGTCCACTGTGTGTCAGACACGCTGTGAGGAAGCAGCAGGAACAGGACGCTGTGGTCGTGGACGCCGCCGACATCTCCGTCAGACAGGACGCTGTGGTCGTGCAAACCGCCGCCGTCTTCCTGAGACACTTTCTGAGATTTTCTGTGATTTCAAATAAAACCTTGAAACTGCCGCTGGTCATCCCAACGTCGCACACTGGAAGGTGGTCGAGCTCAGCCGGCGATTTAGGTGACCGAGGTTCAGGGACGCCCCTGCCTGTGATGGGGTCTCGCCCTGTTTCCTGTTCCTCTGCAGCAGCGCCGTAGGTGCTTCAGAGAAAGTGCTGATCCCAGGGCTGTGAGTGTGACGGCGTCAGAGCTCAGCCGTGATGAATGAGACGAAACTGCACAGACCCAGAAAACACACAAACCGCACTAACAGAGGGTCACGCAAACACGGCGAGGCTCGATCAGACGCCCTTTGACAGGTCGGACCTATTTACCCGCCTGTCGTTTTCTGTGCTTGTCGGGACCATTTGAAGGGCCTGAGGTCAAAGGTCATCAGGAATCATCAGTGAAGGAAGCGGCTGTAGGAAAGGACACGCTCAGAGTTGCCGTGGTTTCAGGGTCCGCAGGTCTGCTGATCAACGCAAACGCTTCATAACTCGCTGCTGAGCCGGCGGCGGCTCTAAGATGTTTTTCACGTCGTGCGCTCATCATTTCGATCTGTGCAAGAATCGCCCAGCACATTGCCGTCGCTGTGGCGAAGAGTGGTGGGGGTATCTCAGCCTGGTCTCATCCTGCTGCAGCCAGAGCTGCAGACCAGCGTGTGAACCGGACCGCCACAGGAAGGAGGAGGCCAGGTGCATTACTTACCTGCAGGAGGGCCGGCTTGCAGAGGAAGTGTGAGAGGACAGGTGACGTCCTCCCTCTCCCCGTCTGCGGTGCACGCCATCCTGCAGGAACACGGCAACGAGCGAGCTGACTCCACAGAGCTCATCGGCTCAGCTTCTGTGGGACGTTCTGGAAAAACCATCACAGCGTCCCAGTGACCGTCAGAGGTCTGAGGGGTCTCTGCGGGTCAGGTGGAAGGCGTGAAAGGCTTCAGGGCTGTGATGTCAGAGACTGAAGCTGAGAGCTTCGTATACGACCGCGAGTCATGTGATGACGGAGACGTGAACGGCTTGCAGTCTCCCGTCCACATCAAAATGTTTCGATGAATGTCAGCGTCCCTACTGAGATGGAGGACGAGAGAGTGACCTTTGTGACATGTCTAAAGTGCCAAACAGCAGCCGGGTGGTTGCAGTTAGAAACACTCGTCCGACAGGTGAGACCCAAGCAGACGTGGGCTGGTGCCGCTCCGCCAGGTGTTGCGGTGCAGGTAAAGGTGTGCAGACAGCAGTCTTTCCTCAGGATCAGCAGCCAGTGCTGCTCCGGGGGAGACGCTGATATTCAAGAGGCTTTGTGAGTGCTCCTTTCTCTGATTTTTCTCCTGTTACTGAAACGCTCTGACCTCCTCGCCTCGCTGTCAGCCAGCCCTGGACATCTCCTAAAAATATCTTGGAAATCGAATCATGTGAAACCAGAGTCCTGCTTTCAGCCTGTCCTCCACCCGCCTGCCTCTCCTCTGCTCCGTCCTGTCCACATCCATCACGGCGAGGCCTCGTTAGCGTCACCGTGTCTGCGCTCACGCAGACGAGACCGCTTCAGCCAACGAGCCTCCGTTTATGCACTCGTGCCTTAATGGTGTTCTCGTAAAAGCATCAAAGGTGATTTACGGTGTTGAGCACAAAGTGTTGGTCATGTGACAGATCTGCAGAAACATTTGAAACTGTTCACACCCTCAATTTATTACAACAGCCAATCAGAGAGAGTCTACTGAAGAGAGGGCGAGCTGGGGAAATGGTCCGGCCCAGACTGCCAGCTGTTCCTAAAAAGGGCCGTCACCCACCCGACTGAAAGGATGGAGATTTGATTTGTGGATGCTGCGATCGTGTCCTGACTGGAAAAGGCAGATTGTGGATCGTTGAACGCTCTCTGGCAGACGTTATCACGTTTCCCTGCGAATAAACAGTGAAGCAGACTTCCTGTGGTGTGAAATGTGACTCCTGCTAGGAGGAGGCTGGTCTCCTCATTCCCCGAGCTGACCCTCCTCCTCTGTTTCCAGGACAGCTGTCACTGAACCCGGTCTGCACGCACTCTTTATTTGAAATGTTTATGAGCGCAGACACCTGCAGGGCCACCACGCCGGACCCTCGCCTACTGCGGGCAGCTGGTGGTGAGCTTTCATGTCTCCTGTGTGATGCACCTGTTTGCCTGCTTGAGGAGTGCAGTGTCCTAATGAGATTTGTCAGTCTTCCTAATCTCTGATTTATAAGCCGTGAGATGAGGTGATGTGGTTACCAAGCAACAGCTTTCAGCTTCCAGGTCCAAAAACAGATGTGAACCTGCAGTATGTCAGAGACAGACCCCACATCCAGCTGTCAGGTCGCCAGAGGAACACGAACACGTAAACACACGACTGCACAAAGGCCGAACTCGGCGCCAAAACATGACGCACTCACAGGGGGGCGGGGCCATGACACATCCATCCAGCCTGCCAAACATAGGGTAGACCCTGCAATAATACATACAGAGAAAAACCCAGCAATCATATGACCCCCTATGAACAAGCACTTTGGCGACAGTGGGAAGGAAAAACTCCCTTTTAACAGGAAGAAACCTCTGACAGAACCAGGCTCAGGGAGGGGCGGGGCCATCTGCTGTGATTGGTTGGGGTGAGAGAAGGAAGACAGGATAAAGACATGCTGTGGAAGAGAGACAGAGGTTAATAACAGATATGATTCAATGCAGAGAGGTCTGTTAACACATAGTGAGTGAAGAAGAAACACCCAGTGCATCATGGGAATCCCCGGCAGCCTACATCTATTGCAGCATAACTAAGGGAGGATTCAGGGTCACCTGGTCCAGCCCTAACTATATGCTTTAGCAAAAAGGAAAGTTTGAAGCCTGATCTTGAAAGTAGAGATAGTGTCTGTCTCCCGAATCCAAACTGGAAGCTGGTTCCACAGAAGAGGGGCCTGAAAACTGAAGGCTCTGCCTCCCATTCTACTTTTAAATACTCTAGGAACAACAAGTAGGCCTGCAGAGCGAGAGCGAAGTGCTCTAATACTGATACATTTATGTTATCTGGCTTCATGGATAGATAACTCTTGGTGTCATCTGCGTAGCATATCCATCCATATATCCAGTATGGATGGATATGCTACAGTAATTTGCCATTAAATGAACTGGTTTCTCGCTGTCCTTCTTCTACCACCAGTCCATCTACAGTCAGCCAACACTGTCTGCCGACTCTGATTTCCATTAAAAGTTTAAGGTACAGAGTTTGAATTTATATGATGAGTGTTGTGAAATGTTAGCTTAAAGAACAATATATCAAATACGTTTCAAGGTCTTCTTGAAAAATGGCCGCCAGCCCACTTTCACACCATTTTTTCCACACATTGAAATCTGACGGAGTGCTTGAACGTGAAAATCTCAAAAGCTAAAAAAGCTCAAATTCAGGGACTTTTGACAACAACTCCAGCTGCTCTCCAGAGTCCGTATTCAAACACACACGAGTGACAGATGGTGGTTTTTTACATTTTGAGTCACATAAATTAAGAAAACTACATTTTTATTCAAATTTCATGGTAGAAGAGCAAAATCTGACAAACTGTGCCACAAAATCAAACAATCAGCAGATGATCCGATTTGAATTTTAATGTTCGATTGTTTAATTTCTTTCACAGTGTGAAGTTTTTATTAGTGAACTGAATCTTTTCAGATTTAAACTGGACAAAAGTCTTTGAGATGTTAATCTTCAAACATCGTCTCAACTTTCACAGTGAAAACGTGTCCGTGTCTGCAGATTCACAGCACCCTGCACTCTAGGCGCTGTCTCGCTCCATGACGCAGGTTTCTCTGCAGCTTCAGAGTCTTTGATTCGTTTGCAGCGATAGTTGTTTCTTCCAGCTTGCTGTCTGCATGACTCTGCCTTCTCTCTCTTCCACACAGCAGATTATCTACCCCTGTGCACATTCATGCTTAACAGGAGGTTACAGACCACAGCGCTCCGCAGGATGATCCATGATCAGGCAGAATGAGTGTTACAAGAGACGGAAAAGCTGTGAATGAGACAGAAAGAAGGGGAGGGTGGCTAATAAGATCTCATCAGAGATAATCTCCATGACAAACAGGACACGAGAGGAAGGAGGCAGGCCGGCTGTGAAGACCGTGAATCGGAGTGAGAAGATCAGATTACAGCTTCCTCTCTGCTGTTTCCGCTCCATTAACTAATGGACGAACACGTCGCAGCACGTTTGAATGATCGGGAATATTACAGCAGGTCTGCAGCAGATTTAATGCAGCAGCTCGCTGAGACGGCTCTCAGGAGGAAACAGCTGGGGTCAAATTTCAGGACAGTTTATTCAGGAAAAGTTTCTAAACCTGATCTGGAAAGTTCTGGATGATCCCCGAGATGGAAAGTTTGTGAGGCTGAGGACATACCGCCTTGTCCTCCTGTCATTCCTGCAGATGAGCACAACGCTCAGTCTGTTTGCACAACCCACTGTCATTGTTGCACTGTTGTGTGTCTGGATGCTTCTGCTCTGTCTGGGGTTTTTTGCACACTTGCACTTTGTGTTGATTGTCATATGTAGCACCGTGGTCTCAGAGGAACTGCGTACGGTCCCACTGCACATGGTTGAAATGACAGTAAAGCCTCTTGACTTGATGAGGCAGCGTACTGAGGCTCTGATAATCAGCAGAGACCCTGAGGCCACAGGCCAACCCACTGCTGCTGCTGGAGAAATGTCTAATTAACCCACCCGAGCGATCTTCCACTTTATTTGCAGCTGCTGAGTTTGTGCACTCAGTTAACGCCATCACTCAGCTGCACTACACCTTAGAAAGTGTCGGTGCTTCTCTGCACAGTAAGAACAGAGACTGAATGAAGTTCCTGCTTTACAGAGCCAGAGCTAACCCACGCTGAGCAGCATCAGCGTGGGTTAGCTCTGGCTTCCAAAAGGCTGAGGAGAATCGTCCATCCAGCTGCTAACGTGCTTCCTTTTCTTATTTTAAAAACCAGCCCCAAAAACATGTCGGTCAATGACAGCTCCCTTCTGAATGTGAGACGCGTAGCTGTCGGCGTGCTGCAGAGGATGTTGTTCGGATGCCCAATGATCTGGTTTCTCTCAGTCAGCCACACTGAGACCAGCGCGTGAACAAGGGCTGGTTTAGGCCACTAGTGTTGTAGGACTCCATGTTTCACTTTAGTGAACACCAGAGATAGGCAGTAACGCGTTACTGTAATCTGATTACTTTTTTCAAGTAACGAGTAAAGTAAGGGATTACTATTGCAAAAACGGTAATTAGATTACCGTTACTTTCCCGTAGGAACGCTGCATTACTGCGTTACTAAAACCGTAATTTTTTGCGAGAATGTCTCATGACAGTGACGTAAGCGAGTGCGACGTTCGTGACAACAGCTGTGTGCAGATCAACAGTGGATCACATATCGAGTGCAGAGAGAGTATGAGCGTGCAGCGTTTAAAGCGTGGAAGTACTGACCTTACTTTGAGTTTGATTCCATAAAAAGTGACAAAAACATTAGTGTCCGCTGTGCGTGGGAAGAAAACTTCTTTTTACAGCGAAAAAACCCCTAAACTTCCAACAAGCACCGAGTAGCTACGACGTAATGGGAAACTCACAGAGAAACTCGCGGATTCTTCCACTGACCGCGGCACACCTGCACCAGGGTAACCCTCCGCCTACCCCACTCCTGCTTTACAGGTGAAAATAGAGCAACAGGACCGCTGAGTCTTTGACTTTATTTATTTTCTGCTGTGTTTTACTTGCATCTATTTGAAAGACTGAGTGTAAACACACAAAATATTTTATTTTATGTGCTGGAATGTGCAGAAAATAGGTTTAAATGTTAAACTAATTTCTTCCAGTCAGAGAATGTTGCAGATAATTAAATGTTTGCTTGATGCATAAAGTTAAAAGATTAAAACTAATAAAACAAGTTTTAAAAAGAGACTTTTCCATTTGATTACATTTTGTATGATGGATTATGCAGAAAAAGTAGAATTGGGCTGAAAGATCTATCGCTTTATCACCTATTCAGGTTGTAAATCGTGTTTTTAAAAGTAACTAAGTAACTAAGTAATTAATTACTTTTGAAAATAAGTAATCAGTAAAGTAACGGGATTACTTTTTTGGGGAGTAATCAGTAATTAGTTACTGATTACTTTTTTCAAGTACCTTGACCAACACTGGTGAACACAGCTGGCTGATGTGAAGGTGGGTCACTGTAAGGTGGGACCTTCCAGTTTGCTGGCCGGATGAATTTATTGGAAGAGGAGCTGAATGAGAGAGAAGAGTTCCTGAGGTGGGAGGTAGACAGGCTCAGGTAGGTAGACGGTGTTTCCTCAGGATGCAAAGAACGTGGCCGGAGCGCACGCTCAGCTGTCCGCATGATCCCAAAAAGCTGCAAAGAAGTCAGTTTGGGTGCTGGAGATCACATGTTCCAGCAGAAACTATTCACAGCCTCACACGTGAAACCAGAGTTCACCCTGATGTCCGGTGTTGTGTGTCGATTAGCTCGGCCGCTTCCAGGAACTCCAGCCAGCAAATCCTGGATTGGAACGAACTCGAGATGCTGAGACTCCAGGCTGGATAAGCACTCCAGTGCTGAGCCTTGGGACAGCTGGTCCAGGTTTATGCACGAAGGTGTCTCGCACTCACGCCATTCAGTCACATCAGAATCATAGAAAACGTCAACACTGATCAGAGAGGTCCATGTCCAACGTTACAGCCATGTTTCCCACTGTTGTCAGCGCTGAAGACGGCGTCTTAGGAAGCACAGACACGTGAAGTGATGTACCCGGGGTTTGGGAACGTCAGCCACATACAGCGATGAAATACTGGAACGTATTTCAACTGTGAGCTGTGAAGCAGGGACGGGTTCAGACTCTGATTGTTTATCAGCACGTATCCATGTATAAGACAAAGCTGACGCTGTGAGGCTCCATCAGAGGTGTGAGCATCACAGCAGACGTCTTTGTGTCAAAGTAACTGAGGATAAAACATGAAGCAGGTTTTCCTGTTCTGGCTTTTTATAGCAGAGAAGCTTCGAACTCTTCTGCAGTCGATCAAAGACTGAAGCAACCTGATGCTGCTGAAGTGAAGCAGAGTCACAGAGGTTCGATCACAGCTGAGCAATCACTGAAGTCTAAATGTCCTCAGTCTGAACAGAGATGAGGCTCTGCTGTCAGAGGCCGACAGCAGCGAGCGCAGCAGCGGAGCGTGAGCAGCAGGAGACGGAGATTTGATGGTAAAAGTCTGAGTGCACTGAGGGAGAGAGAGCTGTGCAGGAAGTAAAATAGCCAAAGTCAGAGAGAATTCATGACGACGTTTCTCAAACGTGAAGTTTGAGCTTCTTTCTGGTTCTGTCAGTTTTGGTCAGAGAGACGAAACCTGCAGAATCTGAGTGTTTCAGCCCCGACGTCTGTGGACGATCCACGCTCTGTGGACGATCCACGCTCTGTGTTTCTGCTCTCATCTCCTGGTTGAGCTGATTCTGGAGTTTCTGATAAATTACATTTATATTTAAATCCAGGATTTAATGAATCAAGATCACTTTATTCAGACCAAAATCGATTTGAATCAGGAAATAGATTTTTAAAAGCCAGCCCTGGTGTGGACGTGGATATGATGAAGGATAACATGACACCGCAGTCGGCTCTGTGAACATTTAAGACTTGTTAGTTACACTAAAACACAGATTTCTCTGAAGAGGTCAGGAACAAATGTCCACACAAAGCAAACCTGCGTGGAAGATGCCTCCACCCACCCATTCATCCTCACGAGTGTCAGCATGATGCTCTGCCTCTGCCTGTTTCCTTTCACACCTTCAAACCAAAGCCCTGAATGAACAAACATTTTCCTTCATTGCTGTTTGTCATTACAAAGCTGCTCTTATCCTGCTTGCTTCTTTTCTCCAGTGCCAGTTTTCACTGGTGAACACTGTATTAGTATTGCGTATGAAACGCTGAGTGCCCCTTCACCTGCACAGTCACTGACTGTCTCAGGCAGTGGTTCAGTTCTGTCAAATGAACTGGAAGTTGGTAAAGAGACAAAACGTTGTTGTGCGTCTGAGTGTGGAGCGCCTGAGAGCTCGGGAACAGGAAGAACACGCTGAAGGACTTTAGGATGCTGTCTGTGGGTTTAAGGAGCCGGTTTTGCTCATCATTTCCTTTCAGCGATCGCTGAATGTCTAAAGAGGCTAAAAACGAAGGCAGCTGCTGAAAGTTAAAACGTTTCTTTAAATTTTAGACAAGTTTAAAGTTCTTCTTTAAGCTTGTCTACCAGGATGTGGATGACTGTGCCAGAGGTTTCCCATCAGACCAACCTACCAACAAGAACACGACTCGCCTTAGTGCGGTGCGTCCTGAGAGCGCCACCTTTAGCTTTCACCACTCTCTTTCTGTTGTAGCGTTGTCATAGAAACGCAGAGCCATGTTTGAGCGCCGCCTGCTCAGACTGACCATACAGCTGCAGCTTTGGTTCAGAGGTGGACTTTGGTGTGAGACTGGAGCTGGTTGGACTGGATGTTGATTGGTTAGATCATTGTTTATAGTTGGACGTGGTTAATAGATATTGTTGGACATTGTTTATGAGGTATTGGCTTGTAGTTGGACTCTGTGCTGTTACGATTGTCTCGGACAGTTTTCTGGCTGGTTTTTGACTGGCTGGTCACTGTTGTTGGTTTTGGCTGATGTTGGACTGGTTTAGTACTTCATATAGGGTTGGATTGTTTTGGAGCGATTCTGGGATTTTACTGGGATTACACACTGACCGTAATCCCAGTAAAAGCCGGTCAAGCAGTTTTCTTATAGTTCACAGGCGAAAGCAGAAGTCCTGGATTCAGATGAGTCATTTATTATCCCGTGATCTCGTAAAGACTAACCTTCACTCGTCTGCGTTGGCCCTTCACACACACATGCACACGCAGACACACTAAGCAAGCACACAGCGATTCCTGGAAAGTAAGGCATGACCTCCCAGGAACACGTAAACTTCCTGGGGTCAGTGTTAACAGCTGCAGGTGTGACTCATGTTGTGAGGACATAGATGTGTTTACATGGTCACATTCTGCGGTCCTGAGTTCCTCGTGGGGACAAACTCGTAAATCATTACATGTTAAAGTCACGGGGAGGTTAGGGTTGGTCGAGCTGAAGTTAATGTTAGATCGGATTTCCAGGAAGAAGACATGACTGTGCGTGTGTGTGTGGTCCACATATATTTATGATTTTTTAATAAGCTGACATTAAAACAGCAGGAAAGCTCGCTGTCCAATCAGCACGTCTCTCTAAATGTCATCCTTGGACCGCCGCTCGCCCTCCGTGGACCCGCGCCTCATTGTTACGTGACAGCCAATCGCAGCAAAGATTATGCTTTATGAACATCACTTAGTCCATGTTTTTATTGTCTCGTTGTATCTACGCTGCAGCATTACTTTATTATTGCTTATTATTTATCGATCGCTTGTATTGATCTGAGTGTGCTCTGTTAAACAATCTCAGGGGCTGCACGGCCCAGTTTAAGATAAAGAAGGATTATTTTGAACCGTAATCATGCAAAGCTGCTCACGATGGGTGTCCTTGGCTGAATGTGCTGTTCATGTTTTTGAGTTTTATTGGTTCTGTTTGTTTGAAATGTTTCTTTGTTCTTTCCTCCTGAAAGCATCAGAAATCAAAACTTTGTCTTTTGGAGTCAGCAGATAAGAACACAAGAGACCGAAACCCTGAAAGGACCCATAAAACCTCTGTGGACAATAAAAGGATCCAATAATGATTTAAAGCAGCACTTTTATAAACCAGCACCATAAAACACGTCTCACTGTGATGAATCCTTATCTTATCTTTAGATCAGAGTCTGGCTCATCGTTTCTAAGTAACACATGAAAACATCATTCTTCCAGAGCCTGAAGGTCGGAGGAAGATCGTGGTTCCAGGAAATGGCATGAGAGCTCGCGACCTCCACGCCATCATCAGCCCACAGCCTGACCTCTGCACTCCACCACCACGCGTTTGTTCGCTCTGAGCTCCAAACGCTAAGTGCTGAAGGGAGGGCGGGGTTACACCCAGGGTTTACGAGCATGTGATCGATGAGCGCCATCGTTTCCCTGCGTGGCTTTTGCACATACAGGAGCTAAGGTGTGGGTGTGACAGCTGTTGTGGCTTTAACCCTGTGAGTTCAAAGGTCGGGGTCATGACCCCCGAACCCGCTCCATGGCTTCTCAGTCTGGTGTACATTTAAAAACAAATTGTAGTTGGTGTTTCTCAGCTTCTGTGATAGTGTTCACGTCTGAGTGTGGGTCCCCTCCGCCCCGGCGTCCCAGAATACCAGCCGAGACGTCATGGAGATGATGGAGAGCCTCACAGTCGTGCTGAGTGTCATTTACCTCTGTTTTAATCCCTTTGATCTGTTGCTTCCTCCATGCTCGACCTCTACAACCAATCAGCTCCCTCCTAAACTCTAATGGCTTTGTTTCTATGGCGATGGTTCATCTGGGTGGTTAGCGCCACTCAGCCCCTCTTCAGCGTGCACACTCGCTCTCCTCCTGCTGATTGTCTGTAATTAACGTCTCCTGTCTGTGTGACTGTTTTCATGCACGACCTCCTTTCTCCTCAGTCTTTGCTTCCTGTTGTGTGTCCTGCAGTCACGTGTTGGATTTTGGGGGATGGATCGTTCGTATGAACTCATGCACCTCTGCGCTCTGTTCTCCAGCTGAACATCGATAACCTCACCAGTGTTAATAAGACCATTTTATCAGGTAACCTGTACCTGCCTGTTGGGCCGTCCTGCTGCCAGCTGTGCCGGTTCTGGAAGCTGAAACCTGAGAAGTTTGAAACGTCTGTAAAGTCCAATTATTAACACCAATAAAAATAATAATGATAATAACATATATGTTACTCAGTGCTGTCGTCTGCACACGGAGGCCTGCTGCTCGAGCTTTCTGTTTGTCGGTCATCTCTGCAGCTGTCGGGCATTTCATTTGGATCTTGGACTTTTATGTTTTTCCCTCCTGCAGCTGGGACCTGTTCAGATTGTTAGAGTGTGGTTTCAGTGAGGTTCTGGTCTGTTCCACTTCGCTTTCATCTGTTCCTCTGTCAGTTTAGACTCCTAGCATAAAAAAACAGAACCTTCACTAACGGACGAGCTTCCTCTTCCTGTCCATCAAGTGTTAACTAAATTAATTCCACGCCTGGTTTTGCTTTTTTCTTCATCACTAACAGCCCAGGAAAAGCAGCTGAAGAGAGAAGCCTATCAGGGGGTCGGACATATTTGTAGTTTTTAGTCTGTAGTTTGTAGTTAGTGTCAGATTTATGCTTAAAAGATAAAAGTTTTCATGAAGGATGAACTGAGTGTTTATTGATGACGGCTGCTCAGAGGCTGGTTAAAAAAACGATGATGGCGATGGTATTGGTGGTGATGAAGGTGATGGTGGTGATGAAGGTGATGGTTTTGGTGGTGTTGATGGTGGTGAAATAGAATTCCCTTAGGCGGTGCAGCAGGTGGATGGTGGTGTGAGATGCACTCAGGTTAATTAGGAGGAAATGATGTGAATTATGTGAAACTCTTGAAGTCGTTCTTCCATTGTTTCATTGCGAACAGCTTTAACCTTCAGACGAGGAGACGCTTCACCTGTGGACCTGTGTGCTTCTCCTCAGGTGTGACAGGGCTGCTCCACCTGGATGACAGCGGGGACCGAGAGACCGACTTTGCTCTGTGGGACATTGTAGACACCAACAGCACCACCTTCCAGGTGAACACACTAAACACAGACACAACAGAAACGTGCTGGTTGTGTCCTTGCAGGCTCCGACTCAGCGCTCAGCGTTTTTGTGACCTTGAAAACATAAACTAGAGTAACGAATGTTAGAACGTCTGCGCGAATCCAGGGACGTTAACCACACCTCCTCCTCCTCGCAGATCGCTATGGTGTACAGCACCACTGAGGAGCATCTGACCGCCATACCTGGAACACACCTGTACTGGCTGGGCGGAGCCCCTCCCCCTGATTTTCCTGTCTGTGGCTTCAAGAACGACAACCAAGTCTGTCTCGCAAGTCAGTATGCCAAAGATCAGTCTGAGGTCAAAGTTCATATGCACTGGTTCTTATGAGCACTCAAAGCACCTCATTCACACACACACGTAAGTGTTTCCTATCTAGCATTCACACACACACGTAAGTGTTTCCTATCTAGCATTCACACACACACGTAAGTGCTTTTCCTATCTATCATTCACACACACACGTAATGTTTCCTATCTAGCATTCACACACACACGTAAGTGTTTCCTATCTAGCATTCACACACACACGTAAGTGCTTCCTATCTAGCATTCACACACACACGTAAGTGTTTCCTATCTAGCATTCACACACACACACGTAAGTGCTTCCTATCTAGCATTCACACACACGTAAGTGTTTCCTATCTAGCATTCACACACACAGTAAGTGTTTCATATCTAGCATTCACACACACACGTAAGTGTTTCCTATCTAGCATTCACACACACACGTAAGTGTTTCCTATCTAGCATTCACACACACACACGTAAGTGTTTCCTATCTAGCATTCACACACACACACGTAAGTGCTTTCCTATCTACCATTCACACACACACGTAAGTGTTTCCTATCTAGCATTCACACACACACCTATCTATCATTCACACACACACACGTAAGTGTTTCCTATATAGCATTCACACACACGTAAGTGTTTCCTATCTAGCATTCACACACACGTAAGTGTTTCCTATATAGCATTCACACACACGTAAGTGTTTCCTATCTAGCATTCACACACACGTAAGTGTTTCCTATCTAGCATTCACACACACACACACACGTATGTGCTTCCTATCTATCATTCACACTCCGATGGATACATCAAGAATGAGATCGAACCAACAACCTTGACGATTAGTAGGTGACCTGTGCTACCAGCTGAGCTACAGCCCAGATCAGGAAGAACTCGTTTTAAAAATGTGTGGTCCTGATGGACCTGTTGGTCCTCATGGTCCTCGTGGTCCTGATGGCCCTCATGGTCCTGAAGGTCCTCATGGTCCTAATGGTCCTCATGGTTCTGGTTCTGAATCGTGAGATCACATAGTGTGTCTGTGGGTTAATAACAGTCTCCTCCTCTCTCTCTGTCAGAAACCATCACCGTCTACCAGATGGTCTCCATCGTGGTCATCTTCTTCTTCATCTTGATCCTGACCATCGCCATCTTCATCTACAGGTGAGAGCTGCTGCAGTTCCACCACCTGGTCATGTGAGGGCAGTAGCATGTGGAGTGATCGTGCTATATCACCACACGATCAGGTTCTTTGGTGCACTCAGAGAAGAATGATTTAGAATGAGTTGGTACTACTGAGCGTGTGCGAACTGTAATCAGACAGACTGTGTCTGACCGTCTTTGAGCTTCACCTGGAGGAAGATGAAGGTGAGTCACTGAGGAAGAGTGTTTGTGCTGCAGGAGGATGAAGCTGGAGAAGGAGCTGGTAGCTCAGCTCTGGAGGATCTCCTGGGACGACATCCAGATGAGCGACCTGAACAAGGTGCTGCGGAGCGGCAGCAAGCTCACACTGTCACTGGTAAGTGTGCGCACACTCCCACGCAGTGACGCTGGTTAAAGGTTTGAGGTGTACGTAAGGCTTCTGATGACAGGCGTTCTAATCGAAGGTAGATGTAAAGAAAGATGTGCGTCGAGCTCAGGTCGCCGTTACGTTTTAGACTAAACTGTGGAACAGAAAATAACGAGGCCTGAAATCAGCTCCGAGGAAACTCCCAGAATTCTTCTCGCTGTCTGTAAATCCGACAGACGCCTTCACAGTGAAAACGCACTCCCACGAGCACTTTATTAGGAGCACACGTGCTCCTAATAAAGTGCCCAGTGAGCGTACACGTGCGGTGTTTTTACACGATCGTTATCGTCACCATGGTAATCCTTGGTGTGACGAGGAAGATGAAGATGACGAAGGTCACACTGACTCTGAGCGTGTTTGTTTCCAGAGAGGCTCAAACTACGGCTCCTTGATGACCGGAGACGGGAATCTGCAGATTTTTGCAAAGACCGGATACCACAAGGTGAGTGTGTCCTCGCCCTCCTC
>NW_024582551.1:615387-629290 GCF_018398535.1 Haplochromis burtoni | reverse complement strand
TGAGGAAGATGAGGAGGGTGAGGAGATGAGGATGAGGAGCTGAGGAAGATGAGGAGGGAGAGGAGGGTGAGGAGGATGAGGTGGGTGAGGAAGATGAGGTGGGTGAGGAAGATGAGGAGGGTGAGGAAGTGAGGAGGGGAGGGGTTGAGGAGGTGAGGAAGATGAGGAGGGTGAGGAAGATGAGGAGGAGGGATGAGGAGGGTGAGGAAGATGAGGAGGGCGAGGGGTGAGGAGGCTGAGGAAGATGAGGAGGGAGGAAGGGTGAGGAGGTTGAGGAAGATGAGGAGGTTGTGGAGACTGAGGAAGATGTGGAGGTTGAGGAAGATGAGGAGGTTGAGGAAGATGAGGAGGGCGAGGAAGATGAGGAGGGTGAGGAGTGAGGAGGGCGAGGAAGATGAGGAGGGTGAGGAGATGAGGAGGGCGAGGAAGATGAGGAGGTTGAGGAGTTGAGGAAGATGTGGAGGTTGAGGAAGATGAGGAGGGCGAGGATGAGGAGGAGTGAGGAGGGTGAGGAAGATGAGGAGGGTGAGGAGACTGAGGAGGGTGAGGAGTGAGGAGGCTGAGGAAGATGAGGAGGTGGGAGAATGAGGAGGTTGAGGGAGATGAAGGGGGCGAGGAAAATGAGGAGGGCGAGGAGGGTGAGGAGGATGAGGTGGGTGAGGAAGATGAGGAGGGTGAGGAGGCTGAGGAGGGCGAGGAAGATGAGGAGGTTGAGGAAGATGAGGAGGGAGAGGGGGATGAAGATGAGGAGGGCGAGGAAAATGAGGAGGGCGAGGAGGGTGAGGAGGATGAGGTGGGTGAGGAGGTGTGGAGATGAGGAAGATGAGGAGGTTGAGGAAGATGAGGAGGTTGAGGAAGATGAGGAGGGTGAGGAGGATGAGGAGGTGAGGAGACTGAGGAGGCTGAGGAGGCTGAGGAGGTGAGGAGCTGAGGAGGGCGAGGAAGATGAGGAGGTTGAGGGAGATGAGGAGTGTGAGGAAGATGAGGAGGGCGAGGAGGTGAGGAGGATTGTATGGTGTGCCCGTGGTCTCAGGAGGAGATGGTAGGTGGCCGACCGTGCGACCAGCGAGGAAGATGAGGAGGGCGAGGGGGTGAGGAGGCTGAGGAAGATGAGGAGGGCGAGGGGGTGAGTGAGGGGAGGAGGGTGAGGAGGGTGAGGAAGATGAGGAGGTGAGGAAGATGAGGAGGGTGAGGAGGGTGAGGAAGATGAGGAGGGCGAGGAAGATGAGGAGGGTGAGGAGGTGAGGAGGGTGAGGAAGATGAGGAGGGCGTGAGGAGGGCGAGGAGGGCGAGGACACACTCACCTTGTGGTATCCGGTCTTTGCAAAAATCTGCAGATTCCCGTCTCCGGTCATCAAGGAGCCGTAGTTTGAGCCTCTCTGGAAACAAACACGCTCAGAGTCAGTGTGACCTTCGTCATCTTCATCTTCCTCGTCACACCAAGGATTACCATGGTGACGATAACGATCGTGTAAAAACACCGCACGTGTACGCTCACTGGGCACTTTATTAGGAGCACGTGTGCTCCTAATAAAGTGCTCGTGGGAGTGCGTTTTCACTGTGAAGGCGTCTGTCGGATTTACAGACAGCGAGAAGAATTCTGGGAGTTTCCTCGGAGCTGATTTCAGGCCTCGTTATTTTCTGTTCCACAGTTTAGTCTAAAACGTAACGGCGACCTGAGCTCGACGCACATCTTTCTTTACATCTACCTTCGATTAGAACGCCTGTCATCAGAAGCCTTACGTACACCTCAAACCTTTAACCAGCGTCACTGCGTGGGAGTGTGCGCACACTTACCAGTGACAGTGTGAGCTTGCTGCCGCTCCGCAGCACCTTGTTCAGGTCGCTCATCTGGATGTCGTCCCAGGAGATCCTCCAGAGCTGAGCTACCAGCTCCTTCTCCAGCTTCATCCTCCTGCAGCACAAACACTCTTCCTCAGTGACTCACCTTCATCTTCCTCCAGGTGAAGCTCAAAGACGGTCAGACACAGTCTGTCTGATTACAGTTCGCACACGCTCAGTAGTACCAACTCATTCTAAATCATTCTTCTCTGAGTGCACCAAAGAACCTGATCGTGTGGTGATATAGCACGATCACTCCACATGCTACTGCCCTCACATGACCAGGTGGTGGAACTGCAGCAGCTCTCACCTGTAGATGAAGATGGCGATGGTCAGGATCAAGATGAAGAAGAAGATGACCACGATGGAGACCATCTGGTAGACGGTGATGGTTTCTGACAGAGAGAGAGGAGGAGACTGTTATTAACCCACAGACACACTATGTGATCTCACGATTCAGAACCAGAACCATGAGGACCATTAGGACCATGAGGACCTTCAGGACCATGAGGGCCATCAGGACCACGAGGACCATGAGGACCAACAGGTCCATCAGGACCACACATTTTTAAAACGAGTTCTTCCTGATCTGGGCTGTAGCTCAGCTGGTAGCACAGGTCACCTACTAATCGTCAAGGTTGTTGGTTCGATCCCATTCTTGATGTATCCATCGGAGTGTGAATGATAGATAGGAAGCACATACGTGTGTGTGTGTGTGTGAATGCTAGATAGGAAACACTTACGTGTGTGTGTGAATGCTAGATAGGAAGCACTTACGTGTGTGTGAATGCTAGATAGGAAACACTTACGTGTGTGTGAATGCTATATAGGAAACACTTACGTGTGTGTGAATGCTAGATAGGAAACACTTACGTGTGTGTGAATGCTATATAGGAAACACTTACGTGTGTGTGTGTGAATGATAGATAGGTGTGTGTGTGAATGCTAGATAGGAAACACTTACGTGTGTGTGTGAATGGTAGATAGGAAAGCACTTACGTGTGTGTGTGTGAATGCTAGATAGGAAACACTTACGTGTGTGTGTGTGAATGCTAGATAGGAAACACTTACGTGTGTGTGTGAATGCTAGATAGGAAACACTTACGTGTGTGTGTGAATGCTAGATATGAAACACTTACTGTGTGTGTGAATGCTAGATAGGAAACACTTACGTGTGTGTGAATGCTAGATAGGAAGCACTTACGTGTGTGTGTGTGAATGCTAGATAGGAAACACTTACGTGTGTGTGTGAATGCTAGATAGGAAGCACTTACGTGTGTGTGTGAATGCTAGATAGGAAACACTTACGTGTGTGTGTGAATGCTAGATAGGAAACATTACGTGTGTGTGTGAATGATAGATAGGAAAAGCACTTACGTGTGTGTGTGAATGCTAGATAGGAAACACTTACGTGTGTGTGTGAATGCTAGATAGGAAACACTTACGTGTGTGTGTGAATGAGGTGCTTTGAGTGCTCATAAGAACCAGTGCATATGAACTTTGACCTCAGACTGATCTTTGGCATACTGACTTGCGAGACAGACTTGGTTGTCGTTCTTGAAGCCACAGACAGGAAAATCAGGGGGAGGGGCTCCGCCCAGCCAGTACAGGTGTGTTCCAGGTATGGCGGTCAGATGCTCCTCAGTGGTGCTGTACACCATAGCGATCTGCGAGGAGGAGGAGGTGTGGTTAACGTCCCTGGATTCGCGCAGACGTTCTAACATTCGTTACTCTAGTTTATGTTTTCAAGGTCACAAAAACGCTGAGCGCTGAGTCGGAGCCTGCAAGGACACAACCAGCACGTTTCTGTTGTGTCTGTGTTTAGTGTGTTCACCTGGAAGGTGGTGCTGTTGGTGTCTACAATGTCCCACAGAGCAAAGTCGGTCTCTCGGTCCCCGCTGTCATCCAGGTGGAGCAGCCCTGTCACACCTGAGGAGAAGCACACAGGTCCACAGGTGAAGCGTCTCCTCGTCTGAAGGTTAAAGCTGTTCGCAATGAAACAATGGAAGAACGACTTCAAGAGTTTCACATAATTCACATCATTTCCTCCTAATTAACCTGAGTGCATCTCACACCACCATCCACCTGCTGCACCGCCTAAGGGAATTCTATTTCACCACCATCAACACCACCAAAACCATCACCTTCATCACCACCATCACCTTCATCACCACCAATACCATCGCCATCATCGTTTTTTTAACCAGCCTCTGAGCAGCCGTCATCAATAAACACTCAGTTCATCCTTCATGAAAACTTTTATCTTTTAAGCATAAATCTGACACTAACTACAAACTACAGACTAAAAACTACAAATATGTCCGACCCCCTGATAGGCTTCTCTCTTCAGCTGCTTTTCCTGGGCTGTTAGTGATGAAGAAAAAAGCAAAACCAGGCGTGGAATTAATTTAGTTAACACTTGATGGACAGGAAGAGGAAGCTCGTCCGTTAGTGAAGGTTCTGTTTTTTTATGCTAGGAGTCTAAACTGACAGAGGAACAGATGAAAGCGAAGTGGAACAGACCAGAACCTCACTGAAACCACACTCTAACAATCTGAACAGGTCCCAGCTGCAGGAGGGAAAAACATAAAAGTCCAAGATCCAAATGAAATGCCCGACAGCTGCAGAGATGACGACAAACAGAAAGCTCGAGCAGCAGGCCTCCGTGTGCAGACGACAGCACTGAGTAACATATATGTTATTATCATTATTATTTTTATTGGTGTTAATAATTGGACTTTACAGACGTTTCAAACTTCTCAGGTTTCAGCTTCCAGAACCGGCACAGCTGGCAGCAGGACGGCCCAACAGGCAGGTACAGGTTACCTGATAAAATGGTCTTATTAACACTGGTGAGGTTATCGATGTTCAGCTGGAGAACAGAGCGCAGAGGTGCATGAGTTCATACGAACGATCCATCCCCCAAAATCCAACACGTGACTGCAGGACACACAACAGGAAGCAAAGACTGAGGAGAAAGGAGGTCGTGCATGAAAACAGTCACACAGACAGGAGACGTTAATTACAGACAATCAGCAGGAGGAGAGCGAGTGTGCACGCTGAAGAGGGGCTGAGTGGCGCTAACCACCCAGATGAACCATCGCCATAGAAACAAAGCCATTAGAGTTTAGGAGGGAGCTGATTGGTTGTAGAGGTCGAGCATGGAGGAAGCAACAGATCAAAGGGATTAAAACAGAGGTAAATGACACTCAGCACGACTGTGAGGCTCTCCATCATCTCCATGACGTCTCGGCTGGTACTCTGGGACGCCGGGGCGGAGGGGACCCACACTCAGACGTGAACACTATCACAGAAGCTGAGAAACACCAACTACAATTTGTTTTTAAATGTACACCAGACTGAGAAGCCATGGAGCGGGTTCGGGGGTCATGACCCCGACCTTTGAACTCACAGGGTTAAAGCCACAACAGCTGTCACACCCACACCTTAGCTCCTGTATGTGCAAAAGCCACGCAGGGAAACGATGGCGCTCATCGATCACATGCTCGTAAACCCTGGGTGTAACCCCGCCCTCCCTTCAGCACTTAGCGTTTGGAGCTCAGAGCGAACAAACGCGTGGTGGTGGAGTGCAGAGGTCAGGCTGTGGGCTGATGATGGCGTGGAGGTCGCGAGCTCTCATGCCATTTCCTGGAACCACGATCTTCCTCCGACCTTCAGGCTCTGGAAGAATGAAGTTTTCATGTGTTACTTAGAAACGATGAGCCAGACTCTGATCTAAAGATAAGATAAGGATTCATCACAGTGAGACGTGTTTTATGGTGCTGGTTTATAAAAGTGCTGCTTTAAATCATTATTGGATCCTTTTATTGTCCACAGAGGTTTTATGGGTCCTTTCAGGGTTTCGGTCTCTTGTGTTCTTATCTGCTGACTCCAAAAGACAAAGTTTTGATTTCTGATGCTTTCAGGAGGAAAGAACAAAGAAACATTTCAAACAAACAGAACCAATAAAACTCAAAAACATGAACAGCACATTCAGCCAAGGACACCCATCGTGAGCAGCTTTGCATGATTACGGTTCAAAATAATCCTTCTTTATCTTAAACTGGGCCGTGCAGCCCCTGAGATTGTTTAACAGAGCACACTCAGATCAATACAAGCGATCGATAAATAATAAGCAATAATAAAGTAATGCTGCAGCGTAGATACAACGAGACAATAAAAACATGGACTAAGTGATGTTCATGAAGCATAATCTTTGCTGCGATTGGCTGTCACGTAACAATGAGGCGCGGGTCCACGGAGGGCGAGCGGCGGTCCAAGGATGACATTTAGAGAGACGTGCTGATTGGACAGCGAGCTTTCCTGCTGTTTTAATGTCAGCTTATTAAAAAATCATAAATATATGTGGACCACACACACACGCACAGTCATGTCTTCTTCCTGGAAATCCGATCTAACATTAACTTCAGCTCGACCAACCCTAACCTCCCCGTGACTTTAACATGTAATGATTTACGAGTTCGTCCCCACGAGGAACTCAGGACCGCAGAATGTGACCATGTAAACACATCTATGTCCTCACAACATGAGTCACACCTGCAGCTGTTAACACTGACCCCAGGAAGTTTACGTGTTCCTGGGAGGTCATGCCTTACTTTCCAGGAATCGCTGTGTGCTTGCTTAGTGTGTCTGCGTGTGCATGTGTGTGTGAAGGGCCAACGCAGACGAGTGAAGGTTAGTCTTTACGAGATCACGGGATAATAAATGACTCATCTGAATCCAGGACTTCTGCTTTCGCCTGTGAACTATAAGAAAACTGCTTGACCGGCTTTTACTGGGATTACGGTCAGTGTGTAATCCCAGTAAAATCCCAGAATCGCTCCAAAACAATCCAACCCTATATGAAGTACTAAACCAGTCCAACATCAGCCAAAACCAACAACAGTGACCAGCCAGTCAAAAACCAGCCAGAAAACTGTCCGAGACAATCGTAACAGCACAGAGTCCAACTACAAGCCAATACCTCATAAACAATGTCCAACAATATCTATTAACCACGTCCAACTATAAACAATGATCTAACCAATCAACATCCAGTCCAACCAGCTCCAGTCTCACACCAAAGTCCACCTCTGAACCAAAGCTGCAGCTGTATGGTCAGTCTGAGCAGGCGGCGCTCAAACATGGCTCTGCGTTTCTATGACAACGCTACAACAGAAAGAGAGTGGTGAAAGCTAAAGGTGGCGCTCTCAGGACGCACCGCACTAAGGCGAGTCGTGTTCTTGTTGGTAGGTTGGTCTGATGGGAAACCTCTGGCACAGTCATCCACATCCTGGTAGACAAGCTTAAAGAAGAACTTTAAACTTGTCTAAAATTTAAAGAAACGTTTTAACTTTCAGCAGCTGCCTTCGTTTTTAGCCTCTTTAGACATTCAGCGATCGCTGAAAGGAAATGATGAGCAAAACCGGCTCCTTAAACCCACAGACAGCATCCTAAAGTCCTTCAGCGTGTTCTTCCTGTTCCCGAGCTCTCAGGCGATCCACACTCAGACGCACAACAACGTTTTGTCTCTTTACCAACTTCCAGTTCATTTGACAGAACTGAACCACTGCCTGAGACAGTCAGTGACTGTGCAGGTGAAGGGGCACTCAGCGTTTCATACGCAATACTAATACAGTGTTCACCAGTGAAAACTGGCACTGGAGAAAAGAAGCAAGCAGGATAAGAGCAGCTTTGTAATGACAAACAGCAATGAAGGAAAATGTTTGTTCATTCAGGGCTTTGGTTTGAAGGTGTGAAAGGAAACAGGCAGAGGCAGAGCATCATGCTGACACTCGTGAGGATGAATGGGTGGGTGGAGGCATCTTCCACGCAGGTTTGCTTTGTGTGGACATTTGTTCCTGACCTCTTCAGAGAAATCTGTGTTTTAGTGTAACTAACAAGTCTTAAATGTTCACAGAGCCGACTGCGGTGTCATGTTATCCTTCATCATATCCACGTCCACACCAGGGCTGGCTTTTAAAAATCTATTTCCTGATTCAAATCGATTTTGGTCTGAATAAAGTGATCTCGATTCATTAAATCCTGGATTTAAATATAAATGTAATTTATCAGAAACTCCAGAATCAGCTCAACCAGGAGATGAGAGCAGAAACACAGAGCGTGGATCGTCCACAGAGCGTGGATCGTCCACAGACGTCGGGGCTGAAACACTCAGATTCTGCAGGTTTCGTCTCTCTGACCAAAACTGACAGAACCAGAAAGAAGCTCAAACTTCACGTTTGAGAAACGTCGTCATGAATTCTCTCTGACTTTGGCTATTTTACTTCCTGCACAGCTCTCTCTCCCTCAGTGCACTCAGACTTTTACCATCAAATCTCCGTCTCCTGCTGCTCACGCTCCGCTGCTGCGCTCGCTGCTGTCGGCCTCTGACAGCAGAGCCTCATCTCTGTTCAGACTGAGGACATTTAGACTTCAGTGATTGCTCAGCTGTGATCGAACCTCTGTGACTCTGCTTCACTTCAGCAGCATCAGGTTGCTTCAGTCTTTGATCGACTGCAGAAGAGTTCGAAGCTTCTCTGCTATAAAAAGCCAGAACAGGAAAACCTGCTTCATGTTTTATCCTCAGTTACTTTGACACAAAGACGTCTGCGGTGATGCTCACACCTCTGATGGAGCCTCACAGCGTCAGCTTTGTCTTATACATGGATACGTGCTGATAAACAATCAGAGTCTGAACCCGTCCCTGCTTCACAGCTCACAGTTGAAATACGTTCCAGTATTTCATCGCTGTATGTGGCTGACGTTCCCAAACCCCAGGTACATCACTTCACGTGTCTGTGCTTCCTAAGACGCTGTCTTCAGCGCTGACAACAGTGGGAAACATGGCTGTAACGTTGGACATGGACCTCTCTGATCAGTGTTGACGTTTTCTATGATTCTGATGTGACTGAATGGCGTGAGTGCGAGACACCTTCGTGCATAAACCTGGACCAGCTGTCCCAAGGCTCAGCACTGGAGTGCTTATCCAGCCTGGAGTCTCAGCATCTCGAGTTCGTTCCAATCCAGGATTTGCTGGCTGGAGTTCCTGGAAGCGGCCGAGCTAATCGACACACAACACCGGACATCAGGGTGAACTCTGGTTTCACGTGTGAGGCTGTGAATAGTTTCTGCTGGAACATGTGATCTCCAGCACCCAAACTGACTTCTTTGCAGCTTTTTGGGATCATGCGGACAGCTGAGCGTGCGCTCCGGCCACGTTCTTTGCATCCTGAGGAAACACCGTCTACCTACCTGAGCCTGTCTACCTCCCACCTCAGGAACTCTTCTCTCTCATTCAGCTCCTCTTCCAATAAATTCATCCGGCCAGCAAACTGGAAGGTCCCACCTTACAGTGACCCACCTTCACATCAGCCAGCTGTGTTCACCAGTGTTGGTCAAGTTACTTGAAAAAAGTAATCAGTAACTAATTACTGATTACTCCCCAAAAAAGTAATCCCGTTACTTTACTGATTACTTATTTTCAAAAGTAATTAATTACTTAGTTACTTAGTTACTTTTAAAAACACGATTTACAACCTGAATAGGTGATAAAGCGATAGATCTTTCAGCCCAATTCTACTTTTTCTGCATAATCCATCATACAAAATGTAATCAAATGGAAAAGTCTCTTTTTAAAACTTGTTTTATTAGTTTTAATCTTTTAACTTTATGCATCAAGCAAACATTTAATTATCTGCAACATTCTCTGACTGGAAGAAATTAGTTTAACATTTAAACCTATTTTCTGCACATTCCAGCACATAAAATAAAATATTTTGTGTGTTTACACTCAGTCTTTCAAATAGATGCAAGTAAAACACAGCAGAAAATAAATAAAGTCAAAGACTCAGCGGTCCTGTTGCTCTATTTTCACCTGTAAAGCAGGAGTGGGGTAGGCGGAGGGTTACCCTGGTGCAGGTGTGCCGCGGTCAGTGGAAGAATCCGCGAGTTTCTCTGTGAGTTTCCCATTACGTCGTAGCTACTCGGTGCTTGTTGGAAGTTTAGGGGTTTTTTCGCTGTAAAAAGAAGTTTTCTTCCCACGCACAGCGGACACTAATGTTTTTGTCACTTTTTATGGAATCAAACTCAAAGTAAGGTCAGTACTTCCACGCTTTAAACGCTGCACGCTCATACTCTCTCTGCACTCGATATGTGATCCACTGTTGATCTGCACACAGCTGTTGTCACGAACGTCGCACTCGCTTACGTCACTGTCGTGAGACATTCTCGCAAAAAATCACGGTTTTAGTAACGCAGTAACGCAGCGTTCCTACGGGAAAGTAACGGTAATCTAATTACCGTTTTTGCAATAGTAATCCCTTACTTTACTCGTTACTTGAAAAAAGTAATCAGATTACAGTAACGCGTTACTGCCCATCTCTGGTGTTCACTAAAGTGAAACATGGAGTCCTACAACACTAGTGGCCTAAACCAGCCCTTGTTCACGCGCTGGTCTCAGTGTGGCTGACTGAGAGAAACCAGATCATTGGGCATCCGAACAACACCCTCCTCACCCCCTCGCCCTCCTCATCTTCCTCACCCTCCTCAGCCTCCTCGTTCTCCTCATCTTCCTCAGCCTCCTCACTTTCCTCACCCTCCTCAGCCTCCACACCCTCCTCAGCCTCCACACCCTCCTCACCCTCCTCATCTTCCTCAGCCTCCTCACCTTCCTCACCCTCCTCAGCCTCCACACCCTCCTCAGCCTCCACACCCTCCTCACCCTCCTCATCTTCCTCAACCTCCTCACCTACTACTGCACATTCACCCAATGTATATACTACATATATATATAATGTTCTTCCTCTACACGGCTGTTGTTGACTTTTGGTATGTTGCTCTTTGTTTTCTTCCAGGGGAACATCGTGGCCATCAAATACATCAACAAGAAACGCATCGAGCTCAACAGGAAGGTGCTGTTTGAGCTCAAACACGTGAGTGTCTGACACGTCACACGTGACCATTAGCACCGGCTAAGCTAACAGCTCAGAGTGGCTAAGCGAACGGGAACATTTACTGTCTGCTTCCTGTTCAGGACCAGGCTCACCAGTACAGTACAGCAGCCAGCATGAGCTCCTCCCAGCAGGGTCAGTGCAGCTACAGTGGGGCCTTCATCATCCAAACATCCATTCATTTATTTCTCCCAGTTTACCCAGTTCAGGTTAAACACGGTTCGGTCATTTTAATCCATACACTGCACACATTCAAGAAAATGTAATATTCAGCTAATTAAAAACAGACGATCTGTGTCACATGTTCTCAGGCCACACGTGGTTCCACGGTCAACTTCCTGTTATTCTTCTCCAGACTTGAGCTTCTGGATTTACATCACTGATGTAACGACCTGAACGATGTCCAGGTCAGGGTAATTCTAGGCTTCATGGTCTGGACCTGGACCTAGTCTGAGGAGGTCTGATGGGCAACACTGTGAAATGTCCCTTCAGTCCGTGAAATGTTAAAATAATTTCTCAAAATGATTGAATATGAAACCAACATGAGCAGAGAGCACAAACGTGAGGCTGTGTCAGCTCGGTGACACGGGCACACTGACGTCTTTATTTTGTTACATATGAACACAGCGCTGCCACGTGTTGGACGCACAGAGAGGACTTCCTGAACGCTGAAGTGGCCGTCCAATGAGACGCCAACTTTACTCTGTTTCCACAGTGGGCGTCATCGAGGGCGGAGTCATGCTCCCCGTGTTTTCCTGTGAATTCAGCCTTTGAATGTTTTCGTCTGTGCAGATGAGAGACGTCCAGAATGAACACCTGACCAGGTTCATTGGAGCGTGCATCGACCCCCCCAACTGCTGCATCGTCACAGAGTACTGCTCCAGAGGCAGTCTGCAGGTACGGCTTTAAGGGTGGGGGTCAGGGTGACGGCGTCACGGCTGCGTCACGGCTGGTGCTGAGGAGATCTCGCCAAGGTCACCGCTGACAGGTTATTGGTTGTTTGTGTGTTCAGGACATCTTGGAGAACGACAGCATCACTCTGGACTGGATGTTTAAATATTCCCTCATTAACGACATCGTAAAGGTACGTTTCCATTTCCTGCAGAGTCTCTGCTTCGTTAAGTTTCTGCTTCCTGGACTGAAGCTCGTTAACGGCAGTTTCAGGGAGTGGAGTCGACGCGATGCATGTGGGACTCATCAAAGTGAAAGTACGAGGAGGAAGTGAGCAGGTTAACGAGGACAGAGGAGTCAAAGTTAGAGAGCTTTGGGGTCCCCGGTGTCTGATTGGATGATGGCAGGACTCAAAGTGAAGACAACAGTAATAAGTTACCTCCAGGTGGCGTTACCTGTGATAACAAACATGTTGTCAGTGCTGTCCTCCTCTCTGTGTCTGCAGGGCATGCTTTTCCTCCACAACAGCGTCATCTTCTCCCACGGTAAACTCAAGTCCTCCAACTGCGTCGTGGATAACCGCTTCGTCCTAAAGATCACCGACTACGGTTTGTCCAGCTTTCGGTCTGAGAGCGACGCAGCTAGCGACGCTCATGCCTACTACGCCCGTGAGTTGCAGCTCTCTGCCGTTAATCTGCTTTTCCTGAAGTCAGGCAGCGATGTTAGCAGCACATTCCTCTCAAACTCTTTAATGTTAAACATGAAGAGGTTTCGATCTTAAGCTCAGGTCCTGAGGTCTCTGTTTGTGCCGCCCTGCAGAGAAGCTGTGGATGGCTCCAGAGCTGCTCAGGATGGAGTGTCCTCCTCCTCAGGGAACCCAGAAAGGAGACGTCTACAGCTTCGGCATCATCCTCCAGGAGGTGGCGCTTCGACGAGGAGCCTTCTACCTGGAGGGAGACCCGCTCAGCCCTAAAGGTAGGTAGCTCTGAGGTTCCTGCTGCAGGTGTGCGGCTTTAAAGGCTGATGGTGCACATGCACACCTGTAGGTGTGCGTGTCGGGTCATGTGATCGGCGTCGACCTGGTTTCAGATTAAGCCGCGATCCTGCTGGGATGAATCAGAGCAAGCAGCACGTCCACGCTGGTTCCTCAGCCGCCTCTCAGGTCATTTCTGCGTTCGCTCCAAACCACAGAAAGCGCTTCACGCTGCACGCTGAGCTCTGCTGCTGCACGCTGAGCTCTGCTGCTGCACGCTCACAGAGCAGCTGGGGAGCAGAAGCTGTTTACCTGCTCTCTGCTCAGGTGCGTGCTCCGGCAGCGGCGAGCCTCATCACCGCTAATGACCTGGCCTCTGATTTATTCGCACGGAGCACACTGGACGTTCCCGTCTCTGCGCTTCCGTTCATTAGGACTCGGCGTCTGTGTAGCCGGTCGCTCTGGTACGACCCGCTGTCGCCATGGGAACCTGCGTCATGCTGACGGGGTTGCTAACAGCACAAGTCTGAAAAGGATTTTATGTTATTTATAAAGAAGTCAAATAAAGTGTTACACCATAAACCGTCGCTGGGAGCATCGTCGGCTGTTCTGTTTGTCTCGTACGGACGCTCGTGGTCACTTGTTTTACTGCACAGTCTGCTTTCAGTCACAGATCAAATCCATGTTTAACACCAGTTAAATGTATTACTTTAAGGTTGCGTTAAACAGGATGGTGCTCAACACATTTCATGAAACATGTTTTTAACTCTGCTGACATTTTTACAGAGACTGTGCTGCTCATCCTCGAGCGGCACCAACACCAGCGCTCCACCTGAAATTACCAATGAGCTGGTAGTTTAAGGTTCACTGCGCTGAATGTGCTGAACTGTTTCTGTGCAGAGATCGTGGACCGCGTGATTCTGGGGGAGTGGCCCTGCCTAAGGCCGACCATCGACTCGCAGAGTGACCGCCCCGAGCTGGGTCAGCTGATGGAGCGCTGCTGGGCCGAAGAGCCGACGGAGAGACCCGAGTTCAACCAGATCCGAGTGCTGCTGCGCAAACAGAACAAGTAAGACCTGAAACCGCGAGCAGAGCGGACAGCGGGCAGCTTCAGGGTGGTGCATCAGTGACATCCTGTGGCCACACAGGGAACAACACCCAAAACTGCATTTGTGTGTTTACAGAGTGAAACATCTCCATCTGAAAGACCTGGATGGCCGCTAACTTTCTGCTTCTTAATTCAGAT
>NW_024582551.1:610080-614466 GCF_018398535.1 Haplochromis burtoni | reverse complement strand
CCAAAGTGCTGCTCATAGGGGGTCACATGATTGTTGGGTTTTTCTCTGTATGTATTATTGCAGGGTCGACCTTACAGTATAAATCGCCTCAATGCGTCTGTTGTTGTGATTTGGCGCTGTGTAAATAAAACTGAACTGATAGTAAAGTGGACACGAGCCCACGCTTGGTTTTTGCCCACCCAGAACACCATGTGTGTGTTTTCAGGGAGTCACGGACCAACATCCTGGACAACCTCCTGTCCCGGATGGAGCAGTACGCCAACAACCTGGAGGAGCTGGTGGAGGAGCGAACGCAGGCGTACCACGAGGAGAAACGCAAGGCCGAAGCCCTGCTGTACCAGATACTACCACAGTCAGTACTGCAATTACTGCACACAGTGCGGCTCTACAGTAAACATACCCTCCTTCTCCTCAGGTGCACCTTTGGACATCTTCCTCACAGCTGGGTTCTGAGCATGTGCAGTTGTGCGTGTGATGTATGGGCCGCTCGTCTATGACGCTATTTTTGTGCGTCTATTCTGAGCGCATGTAAATAAAATGTTTGCAAGTACAAATGTTGCATTTTGAGGAGAAAATTATTTTGCGCGAAGCAAACTCATCGCTGCATGTAGGAAATGTGTTTCAGTGTTTGCTCCATAAACACACAGTAACAGCCGCTCTGTGTGCTCACAGACGTCTGCAGACCTGCTCTCAACATCTCTGCACGCTCAACTCTCTGTACAGCGTTACAAATGTGCCACAAAACCAGCCAATCACAGACTTGGATGCAAAAATTCTGATTGGCTGTTTTGGTCTCCAATCAGCTCGACAGCTACTGTGTTCCAGAAACACGGTCCAGAGTGTAGCTAAACCCCTTTGCAGTTAGTATGTTTAATTATTTGTTTTTAAATATAGACTTTTTAAAGAGCACTGTTGGTTTTAAGCTAGTTTGAACCAAACCGCTCTGCTGGATCTGGCTAGTAGCTGGTGAGCTCGTGTGTGTGACAGCAAACACTGAAACACATTTCTTGCACGCAGCAATTATTTTTCTTCTCATAAAATAACTTTCTTCTCAAAATGCAACATTTGTCCTTGCAAATTTTTTTACACCAAAATAACAGCATACTCCTCCTGCCGTGTACTTTGGAGAGTCTGCTGGGTGGAGGCACAGATGGTTGGTGTAAACAGAAAGAGGCGTTCCCCTCTTCTACTGCCCAGCTGTGCACAGGTGTGACCCTGGGATGAGTCCGCACACCTGTAGTCCCGCTCACACACCTGCGCCTCGATGCTCGAGCCTGTCAGATATTTGTCTGAATGCTGGACGCAGCGCTCTTCGGCTGTGGTGACCCTCGATGTGAAGGCGGGGTCGATTTAAACATGGCGATGGTCTTGGTGTGAGTTTGAGGTCTGTGGCGACTAGAACTGATAATAACTTAAAGATTATTGATATCATTATTGATTATTGACCGTTGTATTGAGTCTCGCTGGGTTCTCATTGGCTCAGTGTTGCAGTCGTTACTCAAAAAAAGTAATCATTACACAGAATAAAAAAGTAATGCAGTATGTTACTTAATTACTCCCAGGAGAAAGTATTTGGTTTGAATACTCGTTACATTACTTGACTGTTACAAAATAAACTGAGTCACAGTCGCACACACCACCACAGATCCTGAAGAGACTTTAAAGCGGTCGTCATGGTGATTCTATAAACATTGACAGCTAGACACAGAGGCTGCAGCCTCACCTCTTTGTTACCTGTTCAGGCTCTGGCTGCTGGGCTCAGGTCTGCATACGCGCTGCTCGTCTCTCGGGGTTTTTGGCTAGCTTAGCGTTAGCATGCCGTCTGCGCTTGCAGGCAGTCGTGTTAGCGGCCTGGATGGATCTTCCGCTTCACTATTACGCTGTTGTCCTTAGTAATGTCTGTATCCACGCTGCACGCTGCGCAGCTCTTTTCCTCCAGCACACGAGCTGACGTCAGCTGATTGTAGCTGGAGTGCAAGAACTGAAAAGCAGGTAGACCAATAATTCCAAGGAACTGGACTACTGGGAACCGGTTCTGGATTCTTGTCCTATAGTGTTGACATCAAAGTAAGCTTTGTTGTCATCTCTGCTATATGCAGTTCAGTATATAGAGAGACAGATGACGAGGCTCCAGTTCCAACAACAATAAATACAGGAAGAGTAAGAATAAATATACACTTTGAGGTAAAAAGGGTTAATAAATGTAACGTTTACAATTTATAAAATGAGATTTAAAGTGACTTTGAAGTGGTTTAAAATAACCAACGTAGCAGTTTTACAGTATAAATGATTTAAAGTGACCAACATGAGCAGGACTGTCCACAGAGCAGCGTCTGTGTTTACAAAGGCAGCGATGTGTGAAGTCCAGTAGAGTCAGTTACTGGTTTGTGTGGGTGTGTGTGGTGGGGGGAGTGGGGGAGCTGGTAGTGAGGTCAGGAGTCTGATGGTTTGTGGGAAAAAGCTGTCTCGCAGTCTTGAGGATCGGGCCCCGATGCTGCGATAGCGTCTGCCGATGGGAGGAAAAGAGTCCGTGTGAGGGGTGTGCACCAAGCGCACATGTCAGACAGGAGCATCCAAGGTTGGATGTCCAGCAGCAGAGGTGGTGAAGGTCCCGAGGTGCACACGGACATTTTTTATGGGCGGAGCCCCCTGCTCACACACTCATGGCGCCGTATTGTCTCTCTGTCAGTTCGGTGGCCGAGCAGCTGAAGCGTGGAGAGACGGTTCAGGCTGAAGCCTTCGACTCGGTCACCATCTACTTCAGCGACATCGTGGGCTTCACCACCATCTCCGCAGAGAGCACGCCGATGGAGGTGAGACGAGTTTACCTGAGTACTTCAGTACTTCTCACACAGCTTCCAGGTCCAAAGACACAAACACAGAAAGCCAGACGGAGAGTAGCACCGGATACCTGATCCTCCCAAATCCGAGCTTGGACTCTGAAATCGGCTCTGCGTCCTGTCACGCCGTCAGGGCTGCGTGTGACTGACGTGTCAAACGCCTGCAGTGCAGTGCAGGTGTCTTATCAGACACACTGGTGTTTCTGCTGCAGGTTCAGACGCTGCATGCTTGCCACCATGTTAGCACGCGGGCTGAGGGCGGCTGGCGAGATCCATATTTCAGAATCACATGCACAACGTATTCGTGGACTGGTCGAGGGGACTAAAATCCAGAGGAAACATTTTTGAGAGTAAATGAAATGAGAAACTTTATCGATACTGCGGCTTCCTCCCACGTGCAGGCAGTGGGGTTAGGTTAATTGGTCGTTCTAAATTGTCCATAGGTGTGAATGGTTGTCTGTGTGTTAGCCCTGCCACAGACTGGCGACCTGTGCAGGGTGTGCCCCGCCTCTCGCCCTAAGACACCTGGGACAGGCTCCAGCCCACTGCGACCCTGATAAGCAGAGAACGGATGGATAAAAGGTGGAAATAGATTCCCATATTTGTACTGCAGGGATCAGTAACTCATGAGGCAGCACGATTAACGATGTCCCAGCAGACGGGGCGTCCTCGGCCGGCCGGACGCCGCTGTATACATTTACAGATTTAATCTAGAAAACTCTCCCTCACCTGTCCTTGTAAGGGTTTTTGGATAGCGACTAAGAGTATGATTTGGAATTAAAAAGGAATTTCAGTGTATTTTATTTGAAATTACAATCTAATTATATTTACCTACAAATACACACTGGGATAAGGAGGAAACCAGTCAGAAATAATTATACTGGAAGTTTAAGTAACCTGTAAGTCGTCTCAGGCAGGGCTTCATGCAGATCAATGTAATGAATATTAAATAAGGTGCTTTGATGTACAAACCTGACACCACGTGTCAGTGTTCCTGTAAGTATAAATCTTTAATCACGCTGTTGTATCAAATAAAACACACTGAATTATAAAGTGTTAACATGTTCTCTCACACACTGAAAGCCAGCGGCCTGCAGGGGGCGCTCAAACACCGTCCTTCAGTCTGACGTGCTGATGTCTCTGCAGGTGGTGACTCTGCTCAACGACCTCTACACCTGCTTCGACGCCATCATCGACAACTTTGACGTTTACAAGGTAAACGGCTCGTTTCTTTCCTCCGACCTGTTCTCAGGTCAGCTCTGAGCAACAGAGCGCATCGCCATGGAGACCAGCTCACAATAAGGACAACTTTTAGTGCGACTCTAACTGATGTCACGGTGCTGTGGCGCCCCCAGGTGGAGACCATCGGCGACGCCTACATGGTGGTGTCGGGGCTGCCGGTGAGGAACGGGAAGCTGCACGGCCGAGAGATCGCCCGCATGGCGCTCGCCCTGCTGGACGCCGTCAGAGCCTTCAAGATCCGCCATCGACCCGAGCAGCAGCTAAAGCTGAGGATCGGCATTCACAGCGGTGACAACACACACAC
>NW_024582551.1:599303-610055 GCF_018398535.1 Haplochromis burtoni | reverse complement strand
GTGTGTGCTGGCCGTGCAGGCTTTAGTGCTGCAGTGTGGGAGAAGGTGTAGGTGAAGAGCAGGGCGTCGTTTCAGGGCGTCTATGAGGGGCGGGGTTACCTTGTCAGTGAGGATGAAAGCGTTGACGATGTCAATCACCTCTTCGTGCGCGCCTGGAAGGTACGCGCCCACCTTACTGACCAGCCACTCCTCACCTGAGCCACAGACACAGGTGAGACAGTTCGTGACACTTGAACATAAAACGAATCTTTTCTGAATCTGCAGAGGAAACAGGAAGTCCCCGTGAGCCTCGGGCTTAAAGGGGAACCATAACCCAACGTTTCACGGAGGAGGAGCTTAAACAGCTTATTTCACACACAGGATGAACTAAGTATCATTTTGAACTACAATCATGCAAAGCCACCCTGTTTTCCCTGATATCCTTTTGTACATCAGAGAGATTTCTTTCATACCTGTATGTATCGTCTGATGACGAGTAAATGCCCCAAAGTTTTGTTCTGAATAATAATAAAGAGGCTATTCTATTCTATTCTAATAGAGTGAATTAATAAAAGTATGGAGCTGAAATAGGCAGAGCCAACCTCATTTCTTGTATTCATTTCATTTTTACTGTTTAATCATAATCAGCTTTGATTGAAGGTTTTATGTGACGCCAAAGTGAAGTTGATTCATTACAAAATGCAGGAAAATCTGAGCATCCAAAACCACCAAGAGAAGAAAAAAGGGAAACAAATAAGTTCCACATGTGCAAGATGCAAAAAAAAGTTGTTTAGTTTGATCTTTCTCTCTGTGAACTGACTTCTTGGGTACATTTGGGGGCGGAGCTTCAAACAGTTCAGGGGTGCTCACAGGTGAGTGTTACCTGTCACTCTGTTGACTCCGGTTCTGTCCTTGCCCTCCTTGCGAGCTCTCAGCCTGATGGCCTGGTTCTCCCTGATCACCGTGGCCTTGATGGTCTCCAGCACGGCCACCTCCTTCCTGGGGATGTAGGTCCCTGAAACCAGACGAGAGATATATATCGTAATTGCAGCTCGTGCCGTGCTTTCAGAAACGCAGATTAAAAGGAAAATGCAAATCAATGAAGTATTTGTTCTGACAACCAGTCAAACCAGTACACACCGGGTCCTTCGAACAGCCACTCGTCTCCAGCTACTCTCTTCTCTCCTCCCTCCACCTCAAAGTCCAGCAGAGCCTGCAGACGCAGAGCCGTGTCGGGGTACACGATCTGCAGCGGCGTCACGTCCTGGAGGCCAAAAATCGTCATTCGAATCAGCGAGAACAAAGAAACTCTTCAGTGACTCCTCCTTCCACGACAGAACGCGCAGTGAAAGAGTTTCTTCTTCTTTAATGTTAAATTGAACTTTTTCAGCTGTTCATGATTCAGTTCAAAAGCCTGATTTATTCTCTGCACCGCCCACTTCCTTCTGATTGGTCAGTTTCTGGAAGCCTGCAGCCTGACTTTTCATCCTTTTTTAATAACTTCTTTATGTTTTCATCTTCATTATGTCTCCCTGATAAAGTTTCAATTCCCGTGAAATAAATGAACAAACCTGTTGCATCTCCTCCCCGGGGTACAGGGGGAACGGGTCCTGGGTCAGGCGGATCTCCAGGTCGGCGTGACGCAGCTTGGCCTGTCCAGATTGGTCAAACAGGACCTGGTTGTCGTCATCGCGGGCCACGGGGTTGGCGATCACACAATAGTGACGAGGAGGCACCATGACCATGCGCACCGGAGTGAAAAGCACTCTGGGGGAAAAAAAGGAGAAGACTTTGATGTTATGAAGTTTTGAGCTCCTCCCGAGGAAGCCTGAATGTCAGAGGTCTTCCTGCTGAAGCCGGAGGGCGGCTTCCTCTGACCTCTCGTTGTCCTGGCGGATGTAGGTGAGCGGTCCGATCTCCACTCGGGCGATGTTGGTGTTCTGGTCCAGGACGTGGATGTAGTGATGCGGAGGGATCCGGATGATCGATGCCTCCAACAGCCCCTCCATCTCTGGCCCGCGGTTTCCGGCCTTCTTAGACATGATGTCAGCGAATTACTGCAGATGATGGCATAGAGAGGGCGGGGCTTATTAAAGGAAAGAAGGAAGTGTATCAGGAAAAGAGAAAAGCTGAGAATAACCTTAAAAAACAATTTTTATCACGTTTGATTTCAAATGAAGAAAAAAAGAACCGACTCTGAGGGAAGACTTCTTCACGCTGGTTCAGCTTTTTACTGACATCTGTCAGCATCTCCTGTTTCTACAGCTAATCAATACAAGCCGCCTGATGGCAGTTATTGATTATTGAACACAGACCCTAACAAAGTCTCTGTAAACGACTGGCTGACACCTCCACAGCAGAGCACGAGTCTCTGGGTGGTGCAAAGGTTTCACCAATAAGAGGCCTGCCGGGGTTTAGGTTCACCTGCCGGGTTAGTCTGCTGCCTGCCTTTTAGTCATTTTATCTCCATATTTCCATAAATTCCAGGTCTGTAAAGACTCTGGCGACATGTTTATGAGCCACGACCAGAAACACGAAACCTCGTCCTCTGCTGAATCCACCACAACCCTGAAGAGCAAACACATCACACAGTGAGTGAGTCTGAGCACACTGGCGTCAGGATATCAGCTCAAACATTCACACGCTGCTGAGATAAGAGCTGAAACGGAGTCTGAGATGAACTTGTGACTGAATCAGACACAGCAGGCTCCACAAATCCCGCAGCATCGTGCGCCCAATAACATTTGCATGCACTTTGCTCAAAGTCAGAGTGTCATATGACCTGAAAAACAAGCTCGACCTGAAACAGCCGATCATCAATAATCACAAAGAAAACAATAAAGTCAATGTGCAAACACTGATGACCCACAGAGGCGTGGATCTGGAGCCGCCGAGCACAGGGCGTGTTTCTGCAAACAGCAGCTCAGGGCCTCGCGTCCTGTGTCTCTCGAGTTAAACCACAAAACTTCACATTCCGGTTCCCATGACTGTCACAGGAAGTGACCTCACGAAACTACTTCCTTGACCAACACAGGTAGATGTGTCCAAACTGCGTTGAACTCTGTAGTCTGCAGATTTCTAAACGCTCTGCACGAGGCTGCGTCCTGGTCAGGCACAGCCAATAAAAGAGGAAGCATGAAACCGGCGAGCAGGTAACAGGAAGCGCTGCAGGTGTGACTGTGGAGAAAGCTGCTCCTTCACTCACCCGCAGCTTCATCCAATCAGCTTAAACCAACCCCGACCACGTGACCTCATGTTACAGTATTTGCATCCACCTTTGTTGGTGTAATCCGGGGTATTTCTCCTCCACCTCGCACACGCGGGTGAAGCCGTCTGAACAAGGAGCCGCGCGGGCAGCTTTAATAACGCAGCACGAAGCTTTTTAAATGAGAAATTCTACTGTCAACTTTTTAATGTGATCAAGTTCAAATCGAAATCGTTGTCTTTTGTTTTGGATTCGCACCCATCAATCACACAGATCACAGCGACGCTCGGAGGATGATGAAGCTTCATTTGATTTTGTTCGATTATAAATATCAAAGCGGGGTTTGATCAGGGTCAGTTCTTAGTCGAGTCTTAGCTCATGGTCAGAGCTGCCATTCATTTAGCCGAATCCTTCAATCTCTGCTTCCCTCCACCTGTTTTCTCACCACGTTAGTCTCATCTTCCTCACGTCTCCACAGCTGGTGCAGCCGCGGCCTGCTGTGAGGTCTGCTCACTACTGTTACTACTGTTGTCGTTAATTCTGCTGTTATTTTTACTTTCTTCTTGTTTTCTCTCAGATTTTCAGCTCCATCTTCTCCACACTGAACTTTTTCTACAGGCTGCCTGTGCGCACGGCGAAGATAGGGGAGGGGTGCCAATCCATCCAGCCCTGGGTGGAGGAGGTGGAGCTGAAGAGCAAAGACGCAGACAGTTTCAGCCTGTAGCATCTTTTACGTGTATCAGAGGTGTCAGCAGCTTCCTGCAGCGCTTTTATAGCAGCATTCACCTCATCATCACAGGCTGTCCAATAACATGGGAAATGTGAGGGTGGCTCCCTCTCCTCTGTAACACGATCAGCTCTGACAGAGGAGGCGGCTCTGCAGGATCACAAACAGCTGCTCGTGTACGCTTAACAAATGTAATGGTTTGCAAACCTGGCAACCCACAAAACTCCGTTAAAGCACTCTGAATGAAAGCCCCTGTGTTTGGCTGAGGCAGCACTCACCTAGTTCGATGTTCCCTGAGATTTTTTTAGTGATTAAAAGGAGAATAAGCAGAGACGTGATAACAGATGGCCTGTATTTGTACGCTTTACACATCCAGTCATCCACACACTGGTGATGGCAGCTACACTGTAGCCACCCTGGGGCGAGGCTGCCGGACACTGGCACCACCGGGCCCTCTGACCACCACCAGTAGCCCAAGGACGCAACCACCGAGACTGTCCAAGCCGGGGCTCGAACCGGATACCTTCCGATTACAAGGCGAACAACAAAAGGACAGAAGACTGAAAATGAAACTCAAACACGTGTTAAAGTTCAGATTCTAATCAATTAAAAGCTATTTTTCGGGTGTACTATGAGCCGATTTAAAAGTGGGGTAATGTTTGTTCACGCCCCACCTTCAGTTGTTTCAGCTGTTCAGAAATCTGCTCCGACACGTACGGAAGTTTAAAGTTTGAGATTTCAGAGCAAAGTTCTGCAGCGGTCAGACAGCCTCAGGTTCTTACCTCTTCCCGCAGCAGGCAGCAGGCAGCTCTGTGTTTGCTCTCAGGGTCCCGACTCACACACGGAGGAGAAAACCGACCGAAGTGCAGTCACTGCGGGAAAGACGAGAGAGACTGCAAACCCCGGAAATGATCAGTCAGAAGCGAGGTCCAATCTGGTCCGGGGAAACACAGACACACACACAGACACACACACACGACACACACACGACACACACACGACACACACACGACACACACACACACACACAGACACACACACACACACACACACACACACACACACACACACACACACAACCACAAACAACCCAGTATGTAATTATGGATATGGAATTGATTTACATAACTATTATTAACAATCCGGTGAATTTGTAAGTCACAGGACAAAAGTCGAAATTTCGATTTCCACATTTCTCATAGATTAACAAGATTTAAAAACATTACATTTTAAGCATAAATGATGAAAAACGCAGAAATATGCACCTCAGGTCAGTAACTACGTAGGAGCTCTGGAGAGGGAGGAATTTCCCACATCCCGACAGGGCTGTTGTGTTAGTAGCGCCCTCTGCTGGAAAACCACATGAACTACATGCTATCCTTCATGTTATAAATGGGCCTCTTGTCCGGTTATATACATACACAATGTTCTGATGTCACACATTCAGGTTAAATAAAGTGTGCAGTGATACACACCTCATACTTCAGACGCTCAATCATCAGGTAAGAAATTCTGTTCATCTGGACTTTAGTGGGAGATAATCTGCTGTGACAGAATAACTTTATTTACAGCACCTTTTAAAAACAGACGCACAGAACAAAGCTACAGATCAGGCCAAGAAATGAAACAACATTAAAGAGAAAACTGAAAAATAACCACAAACATACACAAGAAAACAGACGAGAGAAACAGAAAACTGTTCCACAGCACAGTTCTTTATACGATAGTGCACAGCCCCTCAGCGGGCTTCTGGAAGTTAGCCAATCAAGAGAAAGTGGGCTTTAATGAGGCCTTAAAGACAGTCCCAGTTAATTTGATGACAACAATACAGAGACGGAGCTGAAGATTTCCCCCGACTGTTCTCAACAAACTCTCTGTGATGCTTCATTTTTAGAAAGTAAAAAATGTAAAATGTTTTTATCAGACATCAGTTACTGTTTTTATTTCAGATTCACATTTAAAGATGATAATGTACAACAAAAAGAATCGTGTCTTATGTTGTTGTTACTCAAATGTAGATTTGAAATCACCTCAAAAATCACCGAGCTGTTTGACAACTACTCTTTCAAGGAAATAAAAGTCAACAAAAGGCCAAAAACAATCAAACTAACAAACAACAAAAAGCAGTAGATTCGTCTTTGCATCTCAAACTGACCCATTTGAAACAAAAATCCTTCATATTGAAAGATTTTCAAAAAGGACTCAACCTGATAATCCCGGGAACAGCTGTGATCGATGCAGCTTAGTTGACATCTTGAATCCAGGGCACGAAAGACGTCAACCTGTGGGAAAAACCACAATCGTGGACAAGGACCTGAGTTCCTATTAGAGCTGTAAATAAATCAGCCTGTTGGTGTCTCAGACATACAACTACTCTGACAGATTTTGTGCCCCAGTGAGATTTGAAGGAGCTCATTTTATATCGTGTAGAGTTGACTGAAGGAGGAACCATCGAGGTCTGACGTCTCCAACCAAAACTGAGTGTTTGCTTTTAACTAATCAGAAATCTGCACCATCGCTGTTTTATTGTTGTTTTTATTGTTGATGCTGTTACTAATAGTATTATTTCTGCCTTTGTTTCGTCTTTCTTTTATTTTTGGTTCTTGTTTTTTTCTGCAAAGCACTTTGAATCGTGTGTGAAAGCTGCTGTACGGATAAACCTGCCGTACCTGCACTATGTTCCATCAGGACATTCTCACCTTTAGAAAATGAAAGATGTCCACAGCAGTGTGAGTGTAGTTAGAACTTCCTGCTACTTTTCTTTAGTTTAACAATCTCCTGAAGTCACTTTGGTTTTGGTGAGTTACAGTCTGAGTTTCAGCTCCTGTTATGTTTGTCAAATTCAAGGTATAAGAAATTCTGAGCAGAATGGTGAGATCTGTAAATCAGCTTTAGACCGAAGAAACCCATCGGTACAATGTACATTTCAAATTCTTTTTAAATTTTAAATATGTTCATATTGTCTAATTTAATTCACTTAATGTACAGAATTCTTGCTGCATACATGCTACTATTGCAGTATATTATATAATGTTCTTCTTCTCTCCCCCCTTTTGCACAAGTCAAGGAGCGTGTCAAGGTTACATTTCACTGCGTGTTCTACTTGTATAACTATGCATGTGGCGAATAAAGAGTCTTGAAACTGAACCTACTATATAAAAGTTCAAGTTCAGCTGTTAAATTATAAACTTGCTTATTTAGAGCTCTTTAGCAGTACTGCAGGAGGTTAACTTAACTCATTATTTCAGAGTGGAGTCCTGCAGTGACCTGCCTCGGGCTCTTACCTCCTCCTATGTGGGCAGCAGGCAGCTCAGTGTGAGCTCATCAGGGTCCAAACTCACAGTCTGAGGAGAGGACATGCCAGGAGTGACTGAAGACTCCTGCAAGTGCTGCTTAAAATCTAGTACAGGAGCCACAGTCATGTGGTTCACCAGCCCATCTGCAAAGTGAGTCAGAGGTTCAAGCACTTTTTGCCCAGATCACTTTTTTAACTGTTACTTGTAATATTTAGTAATCTGAGGAATGTCTAAGGTTTTACACAGTCAGGACATACTGAGAATAAAGCATCAATTCCTTTACTTCTCGTGTTACCTGATTTATTGTTATCCAGATAAAGTCGAATTAACATTACATTGACATTAGGACCCTTTTCCTGCAGAAAACTTGCCTAGACGGCAGGACAAGTTACAACTGTTGGGTCTGTGTTTCCACAGGCCCCGCTAGTTTAGAATCAGAATCAGAATCAGAATCAGAATCAGAATCAGAAAGGGTTTTATTGCCAAATGTTGAGCAGGTTTACAACATTAGGAAATTGCTGCGGTGCTTCAGTGGAAACATAGTGTCATAAATTGCGCTTAAATAGACATGAAAATAAAAATAAGAATAATAATTAAAGTGCTACGTAGATATATACATGAGTGCAGGTGGTGATCAGTGCCAAACATGGAATGATGCAGTGAACACAGCGTAGGGTCATGTGTTAGTGGTGGGAACAGTCATACGGTTATTGTTCATGTGTCCAACAGCAGAGGGGAAGAAACTGTTCTTATGGCGAGAGGTTCTGGTGCGAATGGACCGGAGCCTCCTGCCTGAGGGGAGCAGGTCAAACAGACTGTGTCCAGGGTGAGAAGGGTCAGCTGAGATCCGAGCTGCACGCCGCAGTGTCCTGGAGGTGTACAGGTCCTGCAGAGATGGGAGTCTGCAGCCAATCACCTTCTCAGCAGAGCGCACAACACGCTGCAGTCTCTGTTTGTCCCTGATAGTGGCTCCAGCGTACCACACGGTGATGGAGGAGGTGAGGATGGACTCGATGATTGCAGTGTAGAACTGCATCATCGTCCGTGTTGGCAGGTTGAATTTCTTCAGCTGCCTCAGGAAGTACATCCTCTGCTGGGCTTTCTTGATGACGGAGGTGATGGTGGGCTCCCACTTCAGGTCCTGGGTGATGGTGGTACCCAGGAAGCGGAATGAGTCCACAGAGGTGATGGGGGTGTCAGTCAGGATGATGGGGGGGAGTGGGGCTGTGTGCTTCCTGAAGTCCACAATAATCTCCACTGTCTTCTGGGCATTCAGCACCAGGTTGTTGTGGCTGCACCAGGTCACCAGACGTTCAACCTCCCTCCTGTAGGCAGACTCGTCCCCGTCCGAGATGAGCCCAATAACGGTGGTGTCATCTGCGAACTTGATTAGCTTGACAGACTGGTGGGTGGAGGTGCAGCAGTTGGTGTACAGGGAGAAGAGCAGAGGAGAAAGAACACAGCCCTGAGGGGAGCCGGTGCTGATGGTCCGGGAGTCCGAGACATTCTTTCCCAGCCTCACGTGCTGCTTCCTGTCCGTCAGGAAGTCAGTGATCCACCGGCAGATGGGATCAGGCACATTCATCTGGGAAAGCTTGCCTCGGAGATGGTCTGGAAGGATGGTGTTGAAGGCAGAGCTGAAGTCCACAAACAGGATCCTGGCGTAGGTTCCTGGGGAGTCCAGATGCTGCAGGATGAAGTGTAGGGCCATGTTGATGGCGTCGTCTACAGACCTGTTGGCTCTGTATGCAAACTGCAGGGGGTCCAGGAGGGGGGCCGTGAGGGTCTAGAGACTTATTCATCATGAAGAAAAGAAGACTTAACAGAACATCTTCAACCCGCTAGCGAGGGAAGTCTTTAGTCAAGAACCAGCTCTTGGAGCTCCTCACCTGTGTCCAGCCCAAAGTCCTTCAAAGAGCAGCTCGCTGGCAGCTATTTATTGACAACTGTTACAAAACACAACACAACACAAGCACCTCCCACCGTGAAACCCCCCAATGGTTCTAAGACAAGGCACTATGTGTGTATGTGTAAGCATCTGTATGCATGTGCAAGAACGTGTGTGTGTGTGTGTGCGTGACTTCCAACTGTTTCTAACAACATCCTGGTCATAAAATGGTAATCTCCCCCACACCCAATATATGGTTTAATCCCTGTATTGGTTCACCGTGCACAACACAGTGAAGCCACAAAAGGGCAGGAAGACACACACACAGACACACACACTGACACACACTGACACACACACAGACACACACACAGACTCACACTGACACACACTCACACACACTGACACACACACAGACTCACACACAGACTCACACTGACACACACACTGACACACACACAGACACACACAGACACACACACACACACACAGACACACAGACACACACACAGACTCACACTGACGCACACACAGACACACACTGACACACACACAGACTCACACTGACACACACACAGACTCATACTGACACACACACTGACAGACACACTGACACACACAGACGCACACTGACACAGACACACACACACACAGACACACACACAGACTCACACTGACGCACACACAGACACACACTGACACACACACTGACGCACACACTGACACACACACTGACACACACAGAGACTCACACTGACACACACAGACTCACACACTGACGCACACTGACACACACACAGACACACACAGACACACACGCACACAGACTCACACTGACGCACACAGACGCACACACACTGACACACACACTGACACACACAGAGACTCACACTGACACACACAGACTCACACTGACACACACACAGACACACACACTGACGCACACTGACACACACACAGACACACACACTGACGCACACTGACACACACACAGACACACTGACGCACACACAGACGCACTGACGCACACACTGACACGCACACTGACACGCACACAGACGCACACACTGACGCACACACAGACACACACACACGCACACACGCACACACACACAGACACACACGCACACAGACTCACACTGACGCACACAGACGCACACACTGACACACACAGAGACTCACACTGACACACACACAGACTCACACTGACACACACACAGACACACACACTGACGCACACTGACACACACACTGACTCACACATTCTTGTCTTGCATAACGACTGAGGACCGGGTGAGTGCACTATCAAAGTGAGGACCACCATTTCTGCTACACTTGCAGACAAACCTTTGCGATTTTTGAACACTGGGTGGCTCTCTGACACCAAAAATCACCTCAAAATCTTAAAACACTCAAGTAGAAAAAAAACTTATTTTACTATCAGAATGAGGACATGGCCATAGGGTGCCATTCGGGTGATTTTTCACCAGGGGGTGCTTTTGAGTTCGTTTCTGTCTGTACAATTTTTTTCTTTTTCCAGTTACTCTCTTCTATTTTCTATTTTAGTGCAACCAAATAATGTGTAAGTTAAACAATTTGAAATTTACACATAAACAGAATACCAAATAACTTCCCAGAGAGCTGCAACATCCTTGGT
>NW_024582551.1:592931-599278 GCF_018398535.1 Haplochromis burtoni | reverse complement strand
CAGACACACACTGACACACACGTGGTGACCGCCCCGTGTCCTCTGCAGGTCCCGTGTGTGCGGGCGTGGTTGGTCTGAAGATGCCTCGGTACTGCCTGTTTGGCGACACCGTCAACACGTCATCACGTATGGAGTCCACTGGCGAAGGTACGTGCACAAAAACAGGTCATGTGACCTGACGCTGCAGTTTCAGCCTGAAACCTCTGAACTGTAACTAAGTACTGGAGTACTAATCCAGAGGGAACATTGAACTTTGACCTCTGCATTCTTCAGGTGTTCACACGGAAAATAAATGGGTTCAGATCCACGTGTTAACGATCACACTGAATACACATACGATGACCAGGTCACGTGACTTGGCGCGATAGATAGACGTGAACGAAGACGTCGCTCTGTGAATGCTGACGCAGCAGCGCCCTCTGCAGGCTGCTGCTTCCCTGTTGATGGGCTTCAGTTTAGTGACTCAGTCTGAGTAAGCTGATACTGCAGTTTGTGCTCCATGAACAGTTTCTCTGTTACACGTGTAACAGCTGAGCTTCATTAACAGGAAGCAGATTTATTAAAGCCCCTTCAGAATAAAGTGATGTTCTTTAAATAAACAGCAGATTAGATTTTTGCAGGTTGGACTGAAAAACCTAAAGCAGCATTTTTATTCCTGCTGCTGTTGCCAAACATGACGTGTGTGTGTGTGTGTGTGTGTGTGTGTGTGTGTGTGTGTGTGTGTGTGTGTCTGTAGCGCTGAAGATCCACGTGTCGGCGGCGACTCGAGACGTTCTGCTAGAGTTCAACTGCTTTCAGCTGGAGCTCCGAGGGGAAATCGACATCAAGGGCAAAGGGAAGATGACCACCTATTGGCTGCTGGGAGAGAGCGACAGCCAATGACAAAGCACTGTCAACAGGAGGACGACAGGAGAGGACGGAAGAAACGAGGAAAAGAACTGAGGAGTGAATAAGGGGTAACACCGCTACAGATGAGGGGACGAGGAAAGGACAGAAGGGAGCGCAGCTTGAAGGAAAGGAGGACTCACTCGAGCGCTCCCCGCCTCCTTGCTGCTTCTCATCTCCGAGCAGAAGGACTTTGGATGGATTGGGACTGTCGGACGGGAGGAAGTGACACAGGAACGGAGGCACACAAGGACCCGGACTCTCCTCACACTCGGATCAAAAGTGTCCTGCTTTCCGGTCCTGGAAAAAGAGTTTTTCGCCGTCGTCTCGCTGGTACTCCGAGCAGTTTGTCTCTCCACGCTGACGTTCACCATGCTGCCTCTTCTTCACTTTTATGTGGCCCTGCATTCATCATCTTCATTTCCTGTCCCTGCTGTCACTGGAGGAGGGGCACCTGGACAGAGCGCCGCCATGCTAAGATGGTGAGGCTAAGGCTAGCCAGCAGGTTTGAACCTGGAACCTCGTTGCTGTGAGTCAGCGGCGCTAACCATTAACGTGGGGTGTAATCTGAGCTCAGTACTGCCCCTGAGGCCAGACACAGGAAGCACCCACACCACAGCAGAGAGACGCTGTTTGTCCTGCCTGAGAAGCAAACACAGCTTCTGTGGGAGGAACATCTGTGCTGTAGCCCCTCCCAAAACCTCTGACGTCAGCGGCTGCGGCTTTGAGCACGTTTATTTGGTGGAGCCGCACATTTAAGATGACCTCCTCACAGTGAGGGTGAGACAGCGTAAAGTGCAACGTTAAAAATGCAGAGCTGCTCTGATTCTAGCGAGTAAAGACCGGAAGAGCCTGAACCTGCAGGGACCAACGGGAGCGCTTTATATACCTGCAAAAACAACCACGCTAACGTCCTCCTGCTTCCTCTTTGCCTCTTGTTTTCATGTGACGTCCATGACAGGAAGAACACCTGATAGGGCAGAAACGCAGGAAGTGATGTGGGTTAGCTTCCTCGGGGGAGACTCGGCACAGCTGAGCTGACGGAGGCTGTTCAGCAGTTTGCTCTCTGTATATAAATCAGTTTCACTGCAGTGAAGTCAAGTTTGTTTCACCTGATTTTGTTCGATATCCCGACGGGACGAACACATCGGATCGGCCAGAGAGACAAAGGAGTCAATCTAATCTGTGAACTACAGCGTTCTCCAAATATCATCAGTGAGGAAAAAACAGTCAAAGTTTCAGAAGCATCAGTGTTTTTATCACACATGGTGAAGTGAGGAGTGAGCGCGGGCCCTCAGCTGCGTGCTGTCTGTTTGCATCCCTGCAGCCAGGAGCTCCTGACTCAGGCTCGTATACCACAGAGGACGCTGTGCATCAGAAAAACGCTGAAGCTAAAAACAAAGCGCTGAGTTTGGGGACTGTTCTTCAATAAGCAACCAGATCAGCGTACGTCACCTCGCAACGATCAAAGAATCAACATGGAAACCGCGCTGCCGTTTCAGAGCCCGAGAGGAACAAAAGACTGCAGAGCTGCAACGTGTCCGAGCACACGGTCGTCTTCTGCAGCTGCTCTACAGCAAACGCACATCTGTGAGGCGCCGTCACAAACAGCTGGAGAACATCAGAGACTTTCACCAATCAGTGTTGAATGGATCATTATAACATCTGCACATGTTTCAGATCATTTAAAGTAATTTATATTCTGCTTATTGAAACTAGATCAACGTATTTTAATCCCACCATCGTCTGAATAAAAGCCTCGAGCTGTGTGTGGTGTGGTTAACTTTGATGTCTGAGACATTCAAGTGAAAAAATGAAATCATCTCAAATTAAACTTTGCTTCCTCGCTAATGCTAATGCTAGCTGTGTTTCCACAGGAAGTGCAGATTGTAGCTGACGTCAGAGGACACTCGCACACTTTCACCAGTTTACAGTCAAACACCTCCAGTTTAGGTCCCGCCTCTCAGCTGGGATGGACCCGTCCATACAGTGGACACAGCTACAGAGATAAGCACAGCTTTCGATGACAGCAGGCGACTGCAGGCACAAGATGGCAGTAATGTGAAGGCCGGATCAGACGAGTGACGGCGCCGTCTTTGTGCTCGCCGCGTTGCTTGTGTCGCGAGCGTCACGTGACGACTTTCACATCACATTCTGGGTCACAGTCTTTCGCCCGCCATGGCGGTTTTGGCGTGGCCGTTGCAGCCGGGTTGAAGACGTGAGCGTGCGGTCTGGCTCCTGACACACGGAGGGAAAACTTTGTGGAAAAAATCTCGGCTTCTGCTCCCACTCAGGCTTCCTGCGCTTTAACAGCGGGTAGAAATGTCAGCGTTTGAACACATGTCTGTTTTTACAGTGTCCTGGTGGGACACCATGCATCACATTTATCTGTTTGAGCAGAATTTCTCATTGTAAATATTTTTAAACTGTGTACATTAAACCTTTTTAGGTATTATTGATCAGTGAGTCAGACCCACTGAGACCGACCAGTCTTACGTTACATCTTAAAAACACGTTTAAAGGTGGTAACCTGACAAACCTTCAGGGAAAGTGATGTAAAGACACTCTTGCTCATCGTCCTCGGGCCTGATTTAAGCCAATGTTCTTCACTGTGGTGAGCAGACGACAGCTGAGGTTCACCGAAGCTTCACTCCAGACAATCGGAGCTCAGGTCCAGGGTCGGACTTCAGTCCGGAGGACAAAAAAACACAGCCTTTCTCTGTGACGCTGCAGAACGACAGCGTGGGAACATTGAGCTCGTCTATTTTTGATGTTCTTCACTCTCAGCAGCGTTCTTTGGTACCTGACAATCTCAAGTTCACATTTCCAAGTCCTTCAATGGCGTTGTCCCTCAGATCACTGAAGCATCCCTGAGGGAGACCACATCGCTTCAGCCTGAAGGGACAAGCACGGACGTGATGGATGAACCATAAGGGTGGCCGTGGTCGCTCTGCTTGCCGCTCCAGTAAGGCGCAGGAAGCTGCAGCAGTGTTCTCAGTATTCAATCTCGCCACATAAGATTTAGAAAGAGGAAGCCAAAACTGGAAGAAATCGTTCGGCGAATCAGCTCACTGCTAGTTTCAAAGTTTGTTATAATATGAAAAAGTTCAAATAGAAATCTCAAAGATGATTAAAAATACTGGAGCAAAGTTAAAAAAGGAACTTTAAAAACTTGAATCTGGTATTTTTTTAAAGAAAATTTGGATGAAGAGATCAAAATAATTTTAAGTCCTGTTGTCTTTGCTCGAATGTTCCTAAACTGGCTGCAAATGGAACTCAATGATCTTAAAGGTTCTTTAATCAGACCCAGAGAACAGCGGTCACTCAGACATCCGAGCTTAGAAACAGAGTTTTCCTGCCACATGCAGTCTTCTGTTGGGATCACCTCATCTCTGGCACGAAGTGGGAGGACGCGGGGCTTCTGCACAGCGTCCTTCTGCTACCTAGCAAGGTGAACGAAGTGCTTTAAACTTCTGCACAGGTGCGACGCTGGTACAACGACCTCACACACAAACGTGATTCTCAGTTATTGTGGAAAGATGTCTTCAGGACTACGGCATAAACGCTTCTGTATCTTTAATTATTTTAAATTTCGTATTCACTGATGGTTCTGAACAGAAAAGCCCGACGCCATCAATCGGTCTCCGAATCATAAAGCAGTCAGGACTTCATCTTTCAAATCAAATCAAATCACTTTTATTGTCACATCACATGTGCAGGTACATTGGTACAAAAAGAGAGAGAATGGGTAGTGAGTCGGAGTATAGCAAGCATAAGTCTCTACAGTTCTGAAGCATTTGCTTCGATGGGGGTCAGCAAGTCTCAGCTTCAATAGCAGAGGTGGAAGGATGGTACAGGGACATGGTGGCTTTGAAGCAGGCTGACTACAGACAGAAGAGGGAAAGTTGAAATGGTGGAATTCAAGGCCGCGAGCGCGCATGACTGAGGCGCGGACGTCGGAACCAGTATTTGGTACGTTCACCTTCCGAAGCACCCGCACATACTCTCAGACACAGTGTGGCATGACGTACGCGTGCAACTGTGCCTCAGGGTCGCATGGTGAATCTAGCGTAGAATACGTTTAGATCCTCACACAGAGAGGCCGTGGTCTGCGGTGTGCTGGTTTTCCCTCTAAAGTCTGTGATCGTGTTTAGTCCCTGCCACATACTCCGAGGGTTGTCAAACTGTTGCTCCACCCTGTCCCTGTACTCACGTTTGGCTGCTTTGATCGTCTTCCGGAGTTGGTAATGTGCGTGTTTGTAGTCCGATGTGTTCGCGGAGGCAAAGGCGGTGCTCCGTGCCGCGCGAACATCTCCGTTAATCCAGGGTTTTTGATTTGGGAAGGATTTAACTGTTCTGGATGGGACGACATCTTCCACGCATTTCCTGATAAATCCACAGACTGAGTCTGTGTATTCATCAATGTCTTTAGCAGCCACGTGAAACATTTCCCAGTCCGCGTGATCAAAACAGTCCCGCAGCGCAGACTCCGATTGGTCCGTCCAACAGTGCACCGCCCTCCGGGTTGGAGCTTCCTGTTTCAGCTTCTGCCTGTAGGCGGGCAGGAGCAGGATGGAGCGGTGATCTGATTGGCCGAATGGGGCGCGGGGGAGGGCTTTGTACGCATCCCGGAAAGAGGTGTAGCAGTGGTCGAGTAGCCGGTCTCCACGAGTGTTAAAATGGATGTGTTGGTGGAGTTTGGGTGAGACTTTCTTCAGGTTTCCCTTATTAAAGTCTCCGGCTGTGATAAACGCCGCCTCTGGGTGTGCGGTTTCCTCACTGCTGATCGCGCTGTACAGTTCCCTGAGTGCTCGGTCAGTATCGGCTTGTGGGGGAATGTAAACAGCCGTAATAATCACTGCTGTAAATTCCCTCGGTAGCCAAAATGGCCGGCACTTAATCATCAGGTACTCCAGGTCCGGTGAGCAGAAGGATTTGACCGGGTGCACGTTCGCATAATCACACCAGCTGTTGTTGATCATGAAACATACACCACCGCCTCTGCTTTTCCCAGTAAGATCCTGTGACCTGTCCGCGCGATGCACGGAGAACCCCGGCAGTTGTATTGCAGAGTCCGGTACCTTGTCCGATAGCCAGGTTTCTGTGAGGCAGATCACGCAGCAGTCCCGCATCTCTCGCTGGAATGAGATCCGTGCCCGAAGCTCGCACAGCTTGTTCTCCAGAGACTGCACATTAGCCAGTAATAAACTGGGTAACGGTGGTCTGTTAGTGCGCCGTCTCAGTCGAACCAGAACGCCAGATCTTCTCCCTCTGCGTCGGCGTTTGCGGCCTCCAGGGACAGAGAACAAAGGCGTCTCAGGTGAGATGAATGGGGGGTCTGCAAACGGAGCGTCCGTGTTGCAAAACTTGAACTCCGGAAAGTTATAAGAAAGACCGTCTTTTATGTCCAGTAAGGTTTGTCGGTCGTACACAAGGAGACATGTGCTACTCGCGAAAAAATG
>NW_024582551.1:570964-588506 GCF_018398535.1 Haplochromis burtoni | reverse complement strand
AAGTAAAATTAAACACAGAAAAAAGCTGTTGCTTGGGGGAGCTCGCGACAAGGCTGCCATACTCGGCGCCATCTTGGTGTCATTAATGATAGATTGTAAAGCGCTATATAAATGCAATCCCACTATTCATTCACTCTCACACACTGATGGAGGTAAGCTTCCCCGGGGAAGACTGACAGAAGGCTGGCTGCCACATCGCGCCAACACTGGCCAACACCAGTAGGTGGTAGGACGACGAAGACAGACGGAGCTGGGATCGAACCGGCAACCTTCCGGTTACAAGATGAGTTTCCCAACCCCCTGAACCACGGTCGCGTTCATTCTCAACAAAATATTCAAAAAGACACTAAATAGGAGGAAACGTCCCCATTCTTTGCTTTGTTCGTGTTCAGCTGTGAGAAACATTGTACATTATTTTATGTTATCCTTCAGCTTTTGTTCTTTGTCTTTTTTAACAATCGACCGAACAAGAACAATCTCAGTTTTTCATTATTAACACGTTAGAATTTGACGTCCTCTCAGAGACGAAGGCTGCCTAACATGTACTTCCAAAGCGTCTCTACGGTAACGCTGTGTGCAGTAAATATGAGATGTTAGCCTTGCACATAAACATAAATGCCAGCAGCTGCCCGCGTACTAACAGGACTGATGATGAGTGAACAGATGTTGCAGATGTTTCTGCTTCTCCTGCCCCTGTGCAAAGCACACGCTTCATGAAGTCTGTCCCTCACTGATTGGCTGCTGCTGATGGCGTTTCATAAACAGATGGAGTGATTTGCGTTTGTCACATGTGTGACCCCGATACTCCCATCCAGGCTTCATTCTGAACACTAATGTCATGTTGTCACCAGGTGGCGCCACTGAGCTATGATGCAAATTCCTCTCACACATACAGGCTGTGTCCCAATCCAGCGACCGCACCCTTCTCGTACTTCCTAGTACCCGCCGTATGTAGTGCGCGAACTGTGCGTACTACGAAGTAGGAGAAGTGAGAGGCTTGTGAAACGGGACGGTCTGGCCTCCGTCGTGCTGCTGAGGTTGCCTAGCAACCATGATACTAACCACGAGAAACGTTTCATACAGCTTTGTGTGACAGAAATGGAGAAAAATGTTTTTTTAATTTTTTATGACATCACTTTGATTAGTTGAGTATCAGAGGCAGCAATATAACACAGCTCACATTAACAGTGCAGTGGATCCTGCTTGTGCCGTGATGTTCAGGACTGCAAACCGAGCAGCATCACTGACTTTCAGCTTGTTGTGTTTGTGGATATATGACTGACTTTAATTATCCATAAATCATCACATCTCTGTGAGATTAAGGTCGACTATTGAACGGCGCATATTTAAAGGCTTTAAAACCAAGTTAGTACAAACGTCACTAACGTCACATGACTTTGCCGACATGTGGCCAACAGTCATGTTTTAATGTTCTTCATTATTAAACAGTCGCACATAAATAAGTGACATCATATTCAGTACTTACTGAAAGTTTACTCTTCAGCTGCTCCGCTTCAGGCATCCGCTGTTTGTTTGTTTTCGAACAAAATATCCACACCCACCGCCGCGCTATGAAATGTGGGATATATGGGACCACGAAGTGTACACCGGACCACACTTCAACTTTGGGGAAATGAAGGACGCATTTGTCGGCCTCTTAGAATTGGAGCGGTGTCCCAAAACATCGGCTGCATCCTTCGAAGGACCCGGCCTTCGCGGTCTGTGTGCCGGGTCCTTCGAAGACCGAGAAGGCCGGAAGTGCGAGGCTGTGAAATGTGACGTTCTCGCCTTCAGATTAGCGTCACCGCTTTCTCGGTGGAGTTTAATACATTCGGCCGTCTGCTCTTTCCTATCTAAAATATAACAGGACACTGCTGCAGACTCTCGACTGTCTCACACTTTGACGTTTATTCAGCTGTGTGAAAATCCCGGAGGAACCCAACGATGGATTAATAAAGTTTAATTTAATCTACTAACTTTAATCTCAGCTAAACCGATTCACTCCGGAACGAATAAAACGCGGAATAAAACAAACAATTACCTTAAGTTATTTGAGTGACTTATAACCTGAGTAGCGAAAGACGTCGCTGTGACGTAATCGGTCTACAAACGCGCACTACGAAGCGTGCGGTCGCTGGATTGGGACGCCGCCACAGCATCACCTGTCACCTGACTCCTCTCGTCCTACCACAGCTGCACTCAGGTTGTCCCTTTACCTGCGGTGTGATCTGTGATTCGTTGATGAATGCCGGTGAGCAGCAGGAGCTGTTTGTTTCACAGTCTAGTAAAAGCTAATAAAATAATCACAGCTGCGAGTGTGGGAACGATCTCCTCGGGATGAGACCCAGAAAGGACCTAGGAGAAAATGAAAGAGCGCGCTCCACCACTAACATGCGTGAATAACTTAAAACATTCAAACCAAACGATGCAGTAATAATGTTTGATGCTCCAGATTTTTACAATCACACGATGGGTGATGTAATCTGTGAGTATTTAGACCACAGCAGGATCCAAACCACAGATTTCTGCAGATGGAGACGGTGTTAGAGGATCAGTGGATCATATTCACAGCTCTGGATACAATTTTTGTATTGAACGCTCAGGGTGGGGAACTCCAAGGGCCGGTATCCTGCAGGTTCTAGATCTCACCCTGGGTCAGCACACCTGAATCACATGATTAGTCCATTACCAGGTCTCCGGAGAACTTCACGACACATCAAGTACGTTGTTTAGCCATTTAAATCAGCTGTGTTGGGTCAAGGACACATCTAAAACCTGTGTCCCCTGAGTTGCAGGGACCCCCCCCACAGATGGCGTGCATGTAAGCATCCGACTCAGACACACGAGCAGTAAATTTCAACCCTGAGGAGAGACGGGAACATTTCCTGCACCTGGAGATGCAGAGCTAAACGGCAGCAAAGAGCATCAAGTGATTCTGACAGTACGCACTCAGCAGTTCGGTCAAAGCCCAGATCCTGTTTGTCGCTGCTCACATGTCATCAACATCTCAATACAACATCGGCAGACGGTCGGCACGCTGCACAGTAAGCTTCAGAGTCAAACGCTGAAAGGTGTCCTGTTATCCGTTAGCTTCAGGAGAGAAAAATCACGGTTTGAACGATCCCTTACTTACTGCTGCCGAAACAATCCCATGTCCTCAGATTTCTACAACAATCGCTGTCGTGTCTCTGCTCGTCTTTGTTGATGTTACCAACATAAGTAACTTTGCACAGCCTTGTTATAATGTTGAGTATCGGTTCTGTTTGTTAATGAACTGGTCTCCTCAGGTGCTCCTGTCTGCACTCTGTGTTTCCTCATTCTTAGTGACTCTGGAATTACTTCGGCCCTGAAACATGTCCAGGCTTTAAGGAAGTCCCTGAAACTAACGCCACGCAGCGCTGATGATCAGGTGGAGACTTCCTGTTCCTGAGTTTGAGGCTGCCGTTTCCTGTTTGGTGGCTGTGAGGAGTTGGTGGGTTAGAAAGCGCTCGGAGAAGAGTTTGTTGAAAAAAGGTAGAATTTTAATCAGAAAGTTTTTCAGCACATCTCAGAAGATTCAAACGAGAACAAAACAACAGAAGAAAACTCGAGAAAAGCTTCGACTACGACAGAGTCCAGAGCTCGGCTCTCCCGGAGTCACGCTCTCTTTACTTCCTGTTCCTCAGACAAACAGCTTCTGCTCTGGACTCGACAGCGGGCGACACAACAGTGATGAGTTCACGTGAGAGCTCCACGCAGGAATAAAAAAAACGTATATAAAAGAGAAAGCAGACGTGGGGAGAGGAGCTGCTGGCCGAGGTCGTTCCCTTCCCGTCTTCATGTGATGAGCTGTGAGGAGAGAAAACACAGCTGAGGAACACCTGCAGGGTTCACCTGTGAGACCAGAGCACCCCAAACCCTCGCCGTTCCCATGATGCACCGCCGCATGGCAGAGGCGGGGTCACCAACTGGCAGGGTCTGTGCTCTGATGGTTAAACGGCTGCAGTACTGTGCAAAGGTCTTGAGCCACCGTGTGTTAGAAGAGCTGTATGATTTCACACGTGTAAATACAGAGTTTGATCCTTCAGCTCAGCGCGAGGACGTGCAGGGTGACGCTACGCCGCTTCAGTAATGCTGAGGTCCTGTTCCTCAGACCTTCATCACCGTTTCCTCCTGTGAGGCTCAAGACTTTTGCACAGTTCTGTACATGAACGTAAAGAAACAAAGTGAAAAACAACACATGACGGCGGTTTGTGAACTTCCTGTTTGCAGACTGAACGGTGACACCGAGCGAGGTGGGCGGGGTTTTGGTGGCGGCTCAGGTGGCTGCAGAATGAGAAACGCATCCACACGCAGCAGCCAATCAAATGGTTTCTAACATGTGTGGTTTTGATAAACATGGTGACGCGCCGACTCGCTTCCTGTTTTGGTTTTTAAAGAAACAGCAAGATGAAGCTGCTCTGAGATGACCCTGCTGGACATCAGCAAACCTTTTCCTCCTTACCTTTCACAATAAAAGCCCACAACAGACACTTCCTGCTGTCATTAAATACTGTACGTAATGTCTGTGATGTTCAAGTATTTATAGTCATTTGTAAAAGACTCGTTAATTGTGGTTTATCAAGAAAGATTTGGTGCATGGCTTTAATCTACAACTTCCTGTATGTGAGAAGCATTTCACCTCAACAGAAAGCAAACCTGACACGTTTCTATTCACCTGTAAATATTAACCTGACATCGAGGAGGACGGTAACCTGGGAATAAATCAGCTGATCTCCTGTTGGCTGATGAGCGGGGCTGGAGCTTCAGCAGGTAACACACAGGTGAGCAGTCAGGCTGCAGCCCCACCTGCACCTGCTCATGTTTCACAATCACCGTGACGACCGCTCTGAAGTCTCTTTGTGTGCGTGTCGTCATGGGCTCCGTGTTAGTGTGTGCGACTCTAGCTCAGTTTATATTGTTGGACGATAATTACAGAGTAGGTAACGAGTATTCTGTGTAATAGAGTACTTGTTTTGAGGAATGACAAACATGTGACCCACAGCATGCAGCGACTGCTCAGAGATGAAGCCTGTGGCAGACACGCCTCTGACCTGCTGCTGCCCTTTACTGTGGACAGTAAAGCACTGCACTAATGTCCCCACACCATCAGGAAGAACAGCGTGTGTGTATGTGTGTGTACTCACAGATTTGACGGTCTGTTTGATGAAGTCCTTCTTGGTGCTCAGGTCGTGCTCGGGGTACGTGTCAAACACCTGGAACAGAGTGTCACGCCTCACCGTCAGACAAACTGAGCTGTGACACACACGCGCACACACACACACACACACACACACACACGCACGCGCACGCACACACACACACGCACACACACACACACACGCACGCACACACACACTCTCTAACCCCCCTGACCCCCTCAGTCAGCTGGTTTACTTGTGGGGACCAACGTGTCCGTCCCCACAAGTCTGAAGGCATGTCTGAGACAAAGTCTCACCCAAGTTACAGTTGGGTGAGGGTGAGAGGGAGCATTATGTCAGAGTTAGAGTACCGACACTGTGTGTGTGGGCAGGCCTTTTCTGGGCCCTCGAGCCACATGTTTGGACAGCTGCTGCAGCCTGAGGGTGACGCCCCCACCTGTCCACACTGCTCAGCATCTGTAACCATGGTAACACAAGAAGCAGGGAGACTGACCCTCTGGCAGATCTGCTTCATGGTCATCTCCTCCAGGTTGGCCTCCTTCAGCAGACTCTGCACCGTCTCCTTCAGCTGCTCGTCGCTCGGCCCCTTCTTCACCATCTTGATCAGCGGCTCATCATCGTCCGAGCTGTCCTCCGCTGCACGACGACGAGCCGCAGAAAAACACACGAAGAAGAAGAACAGGAGATTTACAGCCAGGTCTCTGACATCATCGTCCTCACTGTGGAGGTCGCTCCGAAACACGCAGTGGCCAATTCATTAGGAACTAAACTGACTCATATTCTGACCAATCAGGATGTTTTGGACGAGCCTGGGTAAACATCAGAACAGGAAGTCTTCGTCACACCTTCAGCTGCCTCGTTTCTGAGGGCTCTTATTTTGGTAACAAGGTTAACGGTTGTCACCTAAAGTCTCAGTGAGCACTTCGCTGTGAAACATAAATTTATGGTTTTTACCTGCAAACTGGGCGTTAAACTTTGAGCTACCTGGGTCGGACCCACACCTGGGATCAACATGAGCGTGACGCCGCAGACCTCAGATCACAGATCAGACTGATCGATGAGACGAGCTCACCTGTGTTGTTCCTGCGGTGGCTGCTGCTGTCCGCCTTCTTCGTCTTGGCCGCAGGTTTGGCTGCAGCGGCTTTCTTCTTCCTGGGCTGGAAAAGAAATCATCATGTAACGTGGGCTGTATTCAGTGGTTAGAGGACGAGGCAGCCGACACACTCAGCAGAACAGTCAAAAGCTTGCGACCACAGTGGCAGTGGGAATTCCACAGTGTTTGTCCTTTAATAAACACCAACCTTACAAGCCCGACTGAACGGCTGCGGTCTCATCATACATGAAGCGAGCAGAGTTCATACAACCCGTAACGTTGAGTTAATGAGGTAAACACATGAGGTGTGTGAGCACGCTTCTCCCACACTCTACAGAGGGCACCCGTGACATCACTAAACATCAAGTTAGGCTGTCTTAAGGAGACACCGCACTATTATGGCTGTTACAGCCGCCATCATCGACTCTGCAGAGCGAGAGGATGGTCACAGAGAGCTGCTGGAGGAGGATGTGGTCCAGGCGGTGGTTCCCGGGAACATCAGCCTGCATCTGGATGAAGACGTGTTTGTAACGTGAGGAAGCTTCAGCTGCGTCAATGAATGAATTTGATTGACAATAAATTGTGAATCAAACTTGCATCACTGTGTTGGACTAAGGTGCTCGTAAATCTGGGAGTAATATGGGTCCTAAACTCCGTCCTTTAAGGTCCCGAAGTCAAACAAACATCACTGAGAGTTAAAAACGGTCTAAATTCTTTCACCTTTAATAAAATGATCAGTGTTGCTGCTTTACCAGGTGGAACTATGAAGTTTAACATCCAGGCATCCATGAAAACAGGATTCATTACATTTAACTGAGTTAGAAGTTAGCAGGAAGTTAACTCGCTAGTTTTGCTAGTTACCTAAGCATGATGTAGCATGTTCTGACTGAGAGACTTATGAAAAAATTCAAACGTACAGCTCTGCTATCATTTCCAACATAAATGAAGACAGAAAGCTAAACAGCAGTGACGTTTGTAGGATTACTGAAGTTGGGCTAGCTGCTATATAATGATATACGAATGCTAGCGACACAGCTATGTTAGCATAACATAAACACTGAAGCTGGAGGACGAACACTAACACTTTTCCACTCGCTGTAAGTTAATGTGAGGGTTCCTGATGGTTAGAGACAAATACAGTCGCATGGCAGGATGCTGTAAACGGACCAAACTTCAGTCAGGAGAACAACTGAGATAATCCATCCACAACACGAGGCTAGTCATTAATATACCGCAACAACATGGGAATAGAGCCGCTGTGAGAGGATTCAACATTAATGAATCAATGTTACAGAAGTGGTAAATGGCCTGTATTTGTATAGTGCTTTCACTAGTCCCGCCTAGGGACCCCAAAGCGCTTTACACACCCAGTCATCCCAACACACAGTCACACACGGGTGGAGGCAGCTACAGTTGTAGCCAGAACCCGGGGCAGACTGACAGAAGTGAGGCTGCCATATCGCGCCATCGGCCCTTCTGACCACCACCAGTAGGCAAGATGTGTGAAGAGTTTAGTACTCACTAGTCAAAGGAGCTTGCAAAGAAAAGCGTCTGGACTTCTTTAAGTTGCTTGAAGACGTTTCACCTCTCATCCGAGAAGCTTCTTCAGTTCTAAGGTCAAATGGTGGAGAGTCCCAGATATAAACCTAGTGGGAGTTTCCCCCCACAGAGGGACAAAAGGACCCCCTGATGATCCTCTAATCGCCTGAGCCAAGGTGTGAAACTGGGTGTGGGTCCCAATCAGCCAGAGTTTCGGGTGAGTTCATTGTGAAACCTGGCCCCACCTTATCATGCGATTCCTGAGGTCAGATGGCCCAGGATGTGAGTGGGCGTTAAGGCGTCTGGGAAGGGATCTCAAAACTGGATTATAGATGGCAGAGAGTTGGTGTCGTAAGCCCCCGCCTCTGTTCAAAGATGGTCGCTCACAGTGGACATAGATGGCTTCTTTCACTCCTCTTTCAAACCATCTGTCCTCTCTGTCCAAAATGTGAACATTGGCATCCTCAAAGAGTGACCTTTGATCCTTAAGATGCAGATGGACTGCTGAGTCTTGTCCTGTGGAGGTGGCTCTTCTGTGTTGTGCCATGCGCTTGTGAAGTGGCTGTTTGGTCTCTCCAATGTAGAGGTCTGGCATTCCTCGCTGCACTGTACAGCATACACCACATTGTTAAGTCTGTGTTTTGGCGTTTTGTCTTTCGGGTGAACCAGTTTCTGTCTGAGGTGTTGCTGGGTCTGAAATGCACCGGGATGTCATGCTTGGAGAAAACTCTCCTGAGTTTCTCTGATACACCGGCTACATAGGGGATGACAATGTTGTTGCTCTGTCCTTCTTATCCTCCCTCGCTGGTGTCTGGTCTTCTTTTCTGTGCCTCTTTGCTGACTTTAAGAACGCCCATTTAGGATAGCCGCACGTTTTGAGTGCTTCCTTTACATGTGTGTGTTCCTTCTTTTTTCCTTTTCAGACTTTAGACAGGATTCTCACTGAACCTGAAAAGAGAGTATTAGCCAAAGGACTCAATTTTGCCATTTCTCCACAACAGTTGCCCATAGTGGACCTCATCACAGCCACAGAATCTGCCATACGGATTAATAAATTATCACAGACAGAAGCAGAGCAAATCAGGATGAAAGTCTCAGCCACGCTCTCCAGTGCCAAAGTCCCTCCATCCAACCTACAATACAGGATGGACGTCTCAAGAACTTAAAGAGTCCAGACGCTTTTCTTTGCAAGCTCCTTTGACTACGATGACCTGGATGACTGAGAACCTTCACAGACAGTCTTGCCCAAGGATACAACGACCGAGACTGTCCGAGCCGGGGCTCGAACCGGCCACCTTCCGCTTACAAGACGAACTCCCAACTCTTGAGCCACGATCCTCCAGAAGTGGAGGAAGCAAGAAGAATGAGTTGAATAAAGTTTCATTTATCTGACTGCTTTGTTTCCCTTAATGTGTCTTATAATCCCGTGCACCTTATGGTCTGAAAAATACATATTTGACTTTTTTATTTGACTCACTGCAGTTTAATGTTGCAAAGCACCTCTTTTTAACTTCGGTGGATGTTATACTTGGTTATGCTCAGGATATGTCAGCCCATTTCTACTGGAAATGCCTTTTGGTTAAACTTTCAGCAAAGAATTTGCATTTGCACTGTTAAATGTTTATATAGCTTTAATGCACATAAAACAGCTGCTTGTTTAAGTGAAATAAATGGATGGGTTTTTTTGCACTAGCAAAGTTGTGGAGTTGTATTTTGTCTCGCATCAATTATATCGTCAGTTCTATCGTTATCGCAAATTTATATCGTGATAAATATTTTTGGCCATATCGCTCTGCTCGCGTGTTTACCTTCTCATCTGCATCGCTGTCCGACTCAGACTCATCTGAAACTTCCTTCTTTGATCGCTTTTTGGGAAAACCCGTCTTCTTCGCTGGTGTCCGTGCTCGCTTACTCCCTCTGCTGGACTTAGACTGGAACACACACACACACACACACACACACACGCACACGTCAGACGGTTTCCTGTCAGCTGATCACCTTCTGCTCCACCTGCTTCACTCTGTGCTCACCACCACCACCTCCTCTGCAGACTCCTCAGACTTGTCAGACTGCTCCTCCTCCTCTTTCTCTGACGGTTTTTCCTCGGCGTCCGATCCTTCCGCCTGCGCCGAAGCTCCCGCCTTCTCGTCTTCCTCATCGTCGTCTTCGTCGCTGCTCGAGTCCATGACGATGGCTTTGGACTTGCTTCCTGTTTTGGACTTCTTGGGGCTGGACGACGAGCTGGCGGTTTTGGTTTTGTTCTTCTTCTTCACCATCGAGTCGTCGCCCGACAGCTTCTTCTTCGATTTCCTCTTCTTCTTCACTGGCAGCCGCTGCCGAAGGTCAGAGGACACGTTTAATAAAAACTGAAAAGTTCAGGTCCAGGAGAGTCTCGGCGCCACAAGTAGCTCAGCTCACCTTGCCACTGTTCTTCGGTGCAGTGAGGAAGGTCAGGATTCGGTCCACCAGGTCCGAGTGGGTTCCTTTCTTCTCCAGATCCAGCACGCTGCAGACCACCTTCAGCTTGCTGTTTGTGAAGTTTGAGTTCCTGCACGGAGAGAGTCAGCGGTTAGCCAGAGAACGAGCTTCATCGTGGACAGATGAAGGTTTCACGAACACGGCAAAAGGTTTTTATCGATCTCGCTGCCCGCCGCGTTAAAGTCCGACGCTCAGAGGTCACCGCTCCATGCGACGGCTCCCCGGCTCTGAGCGCGCTCAGACACGCAGCTGAAGACGTCCGAGTGGGTGTTTGCTGAGAATGGTGTGACGCAGAGCAGGAGTCTGCTCTGTGGACTCCTCTGTAGTCATCACTGGGTGGGGTACAGTGGTAGTACTGCAGTAATACATCACATATTCATGTTTGATATGACGTGGTAATAAAAACGCCCTGTCAGACTGGCGACCTGTCCAGGTGTACTCTGCCTCTCACCCAATGGTTACTGGGGATAGGCTCCGCCCCCCAGAGCATGGATGGAGCTTTGTGGACACACGGATCAGGTGATAAGTCACAGGTCACGTGTCTGAGACTCCGTGTTTGATTTGGTAGTTTTAAACTCATAAATCACGTTTCCAGCTGGAATCGAACCAGCAACCCTTTGTTTGAATGAAGGTCAGCAGGTCGTTTAAACGGCATTATCCATGGGGCGTCCCGCCCAAGCACACGAATCCCAACCTCCTGTAAACGCACCGAGCGCTGCGTGACCTCTGACCTTCTGTCTGTAGGTTACCGTCATGGAAATACTGAGCGCACACTTACTTGAGAAGCTTTTCCCGTTTTTTGGCAAACTGCTCGCTGTCAGCATCAAAGGCGAAGCCGTTGAACAGCCGCAGGTTCTTCTTTATCAACGCCATCTGAAAAAGAAGGAACAGCGCTCAGAGTCAGCCCGATCACCTGACACGGTCAGCACACAGGTCAGAGCGCCGTGCGGCCACGTCCCCTCAGGGCGCGCACGCTGCTCGGCAGCAGACCGGACGTTTCACCGATGCAGAGATCGTCGTTACGGTTTTGTTCACGTCTCCTTTGTCCTGCGTTTAGAGGATCTGACCCACACGGACATTCCTGCTCAGACATCTTTATTTGTTTCAGAACTAAAGTTTCTCTCACAGTCGGCAGTTTCAGTTTGGACCACACTGACTGAAACACAGCGCGAACGTGTTTGCTGCTAACTCCTGGGCAGAGGTCCTCTCAGATACAGCAGCAGGTGGCAGGAAGTAGAACCCCATCAGCGGGATTTACTCTGAGTAATCCGGCTTTTAAAACAGATTTCTGTTTTGTGTGTTTAAACGTTCCCACCTTCCCAGGTCTGTCGAACAGGATGGCGTGCAGAGGTTTCAGGTCAGCCGGCTTCATCTTGGTGATTTGGTAGCTGGTGCGAGGAATGTCTCCCAATTTATCGCCGCTGCCTGAAAACGACAGAGACGAACAGCAGCAGTGTTCAGACACGTACACGTCACGCTGAGACCAGTTGAGGCCACGGCCCGTCGTCGCTCACCGTCTCCGATCTTGAGCTTCTCTCTTTGCTTCGGCGCCTGGAAGTCGAGCCTCTCCACAGTCTTCTTTGCCCGTTTCCCTTCGATGATTTCTCCCACAGCTGCGACCAAAACAAACTCAAACATAAATCACTGGTCTGAGCCAGCCCACAGGCCCGAGCCCCTCACGCCGTCTGATCCCCGTTACCTGAGATTTTGGAGCCTCTTTTATTGGGACTCGTCTGGTCCTCCTGTGACGGTTCCTGCTGGTCCTCCACCTCCTCCTCAGACACCGCGGAGCTGTCCATTGCCTCCTCCGCTGCGTCACTCATGTCTGACCTGTTGCCGACACTCCACGAATCCTAGGGGCAAGAAACAAACACACACACACCAGCGGGCATGTGGTCAGGATTCTTCCTCCTGGACTAATCAGAAGCAGTACACTGCCATCACACACATGAGGTTGTGAGAGGTGTGTGCTGCCATGTGTGTAACTGAAGACATGCCCAAGTTTTCTTTGAGCAGTCAGAGCATCTGCATCAAAATCACACCCAGAGAGAAGAAACTAACACACAGTGAGTGGAAACATGAGCCGAAAGGTCCGCTGACTCCATCACGTTGGCACTTGCACTCTGTCACTCCTGTTTTACCTGGCAGGTGCGTCTCTTTGTACAATCTGCTGAATTCTGAACAGAGTCTGGCAGCGCGGGTGCTAGCCATCAATGCCTGGAGCCCAGTTTAACTTTACTGTGAATGTTCGCTGAATGAAACGCGGGCAGGTGTGTGCGCAGGCGCTCGTGTGGAACACTCAGGTTTGACTCTGGGGGATTTTTGCGGGCTTTTGTTTGTTTCTTCGCTCTTTGCGGATTCTTGGCGCTCAGTTAGCCGCTAACAGGCTGAGCGCTACCCGGCAGCTTCCTCCCTCCTCGCCGCCGAGCCCGCTGACCTGGCGGTCACCTGTGCGCAGACGGTCCGCAAGTGAATGGAAAACGTGAACCTGCCGTTACCGTTTATCGGCGGACGGCTGCAGCTAGCACCGCGTGCTAACGCCGCCGTTAGTCGCTCAACAGACACCGAGCCATAACCCGCCGATAAACCGGCCCGGTGCAGCCGCACACGAGCCTCCGGAATCCCGCGGAGAAACAGTGTATCAACAGCTGAGAAACACTCACCTGCTCCCGAAACTGCGCGCGAGCCGCCGATCACCTGTCAGCTCTGTTTTTGATTTTGTAATGGCGGTTTCTCTACGGGGCGGGGACTCATGCGGAGGCGACCACCGATTGGATCTCTCTCCGATGACGTAAAACCCGTTGCGTCCTTATAGGGAAGCGAACCCGGGTGACGTCGCGTTGCCGCCCCCTGTGTTCACACTTCAGTACTACAGGCAGGAAAAAAAGGATTAGGACAACGATCAACTAAAACTGCAATAAAAAGGAGAAAAACATTTCAATAGAAGAAATGAAATAAAAAGAACAAAGCAAGACTCCTTATTTATAAAAACTACAAGTGCTGAACACCTCAAAGACTAAATCAACAAAAACAAATATACTGCTGTTAATGTTCGTCCTGCTGGTAATGAAATGATGGATTACTGCCTCAAAGGAGACAAAGATGTCACCTCGTGAGAGAGAAACTGCGTTTATCTCACATTTATTATATTTAATAAGGATAAAAGTCTGTCTCGGGTCGTTTATTACTGTCGCTGTCTGACTTTTACCCCCAGCATCAAAAATGAATTACAAAAGTGACAGAAACATTCAAACGTCTTCATGAAAGTAACTCATGCAGACCAAACGAAACCAGGAGGACAAAGTCTGGCTTAACCGAACCAAAAGGAATTCGCTTTAATGAAAATGCAGCGCCGATCGGAATAATGGAGGATAGTTTCAGCTGGTAGCTCCACATCTGTCACAGCTGCCCCGCTTCCCTGTACTGTTCGATCCCCGGCAGTTTGGAGGGTCGAACCGTTGACTGCAGGACGCCGTGAGTCACATCACATGATGTGAACCATCGCAGCAGCTTTGACACTGCTGACGTCACACAGTCTGATCATTTTAAGCAATAAAAATTAATCAAATTGGATTAATTTAATACGATTTAAACACACGAACGACAGAGCACAGGTGAGCACTATCACAGCAGGTGAGGACAGATTGGGCGGGGCCACCTTACAGAGGAGGGAAAGACTTGACAGGCTATAAGAGTAAAAAGAACCAGAACCCAAAAGAGGAACCAGAACCTAAAAACAGAGATCAGGACCCCAAAACAGGAACCTCTCAGGCCGACACAAAGCTGCTGTAAACGAGTCCAAGAATGAATCTTGAATCATTTAAAAACAACAACACGTCTGAAAATAAAAAGTGCCTTTAATCATTTCCCCTCCCTCCTTTTCCTCACAGCAGCACAAATTATGAACTGGAACTTTTTATGGCCCAGAAAGACGAGGGCTCTGCAGCGCCACCGTCTGTCAGTCCTGACAGGAAATGTATGCGAAGAGTTTCAAATTAAAACCGTGACTGTGAGCACGCTCAGTCTGCAGCTTCATGACATGAAACCATCAGCACACAGCAAACCCAGCATGCCCAAGTTAACACTGACAGAGTTGATTTCAACATTAAAGCGTCTATATGGGTCCACACCATGAGCGTTAATTTAACTCTTTTTGGAGAGTTTCTAACTCTGATTTAGTGTTAAATCCCAAATCTGTCTGGAGTTGATCATTTAACACTTGTTAATGCTAACTAGGTGTTAAGAGTTTATATATTAACTCTCACAGAGTGTTTTATTTTAACTACATCGGAGTTATCTTCCAATTCATTGTAAAACTTCTAAAATTTTACTAATTCCTTTGGAAACAAACGTTTATTAAAAAGAGGCCAGGTTTTTCTGAAAAACCTTTGTTTTGAACTGTGCACCACGTGTACATGCTCTGACTTTCATTAGAATATTGCTTACCAAAGGGACATAGGTGAGCTGGTCAGTGCAAACAGCACGCTCATTACTCTTTTCTTCAGTACAATAGACTATGTGCACGTTAGCATATGCTACTTCCGGTGCAGAAACTCCTGTGGGGAGCTTTGTTTCCGGTGTCCTATTTGCACCTGGTTTACGGTCCAAAACAAGTTAAGCAAATGAATGAATCACGCTGCGATTTACATTTCTACAGATGTCTCGGGCATTTACCCAATATATCTGTAAATGATGTTCATCGACTTGTCGATATTTTCCCCCGCGCCTCAGAGCAAAAGAGAAAAGGGATTCAAATGTTATATTTCTCAGCTGTCCCTCGTTTATCGCGGGTGTTATGTTCTAAAAATAATCAGCGAGAGGTGAAATCAAGGAGCCAATTTTATTTTTTGACGGTGCAAAACGTTTGGTGGACATCGTGGACATACAGCACTGCACTGCAGAGTCACACTGCTAGCATCGATGCAGCGATTCTGTCCTGTACAGGAGAGACGTCACGGAGGAGATCGTCTGCAGCGATCAGGACGCAGGACACAATGTGACGTAAAAAAAAAAGCAAACTTGCACTAAACTGCGAAACAGCGAGGTGAAAGGTGAACTGTGTTATAGTGAGGGACCGCTGTAATTTTGAAGGTAAGTCACAACATACCCTTCGTACATACTAATGTATAGAAACCGTTACCAGCAATCATTCGTTTTTGTGTGGCTTTTTTCACGGTTTGTTAACATGCTGTGTGTGTGTGTACTTGACGAGCTGATCTCGACATAACGGGAAACATCTGGTTTGACTATTCTTCACCTGTAGTTTGAATTCTGAACATTTGCCTGTTTAAATCATGAGACCAGTCATTATACAGAGATGTGCTTCTGAATGTGGACGATGTGTCTTCTGCTGCAGTGATGCAGTTCTGCTTGTGTTGAGTGATGTAAACAACTGATCGATCTAAACGCTTTAAACGTCAAAATTGATCATTAGATTTTTTACGACACAGCAGCGGTGAGTGTTCCCACCTTCTGCTCTTTGTAACTTAACGCCATCTTTCCGTTTTCGAGTTCTGGACATGATTTTGGAGGATATCTTCACAGTAGCGATTGACCGCAAAGTAAAGCTACCGGAAATGTACAACCCCACATCCGGTCTCAAACCAGGAAGTTAGCATTGTCTCGTGCACATAGTCAATATGAACGTCCTCCCTTCATCACTTTGTGGAGCTCTAACTCCCCCCATATCCCACCTTCCCAAGCATATCCTGTGTGCAGAGTCAATAAAAGTTAATTGTGTACTAATTAATTGCAGCACAGTACAAAAAAAAAAAGAATAATTTCTGAGTAACATGTGGTTTGTATTTTCCCAAAAGACAGTTCCAGATACGAATCCATTGCCCATATTTAAAGCCAATATCAGAACAGGTTTGTTAACATGGTGCTCTCTCAAACAACCGAAGAACACAGACAACAGTTAATGCCGAACTACATTTAAAACAGTCTGTTTCATTTTGACCTAAACCGTGTGCACAAAACTCTGCAGGGATGTCGACCCACAGTCAGCGCTTCTGCTGTTTGCTACGTCGGTTTGGTGGTTTTCAGGCTTCACGTAGCATCATTATGTCAACAATCTAAACATTGTTTTAGGTGTAATTGAGCCAAAACCTGACTGAATATTCACATACAAGCTGTTTTCCAAGGCTGTAGTGTTTGGCTGCAAACAACAGATTTCACCGAGCAGCGAGGCTAATGCCTTTCACGCCGCTTTGTCTCAACTCAAAAAAAGTCACAAAAGTAAAAGAAAGTAATAATAATTAAAACAATCTCAGAAAAAAATGACTTACCAAGCATGGCAGACAACTCAGAAATCTGTAGAGCGAAATGTTCTGAAACGGCTTCACTTTGGTGCTGGGGCCGGAGTCTGTGCATTTACTATATTAGTGTCATAGCCCCTTTAGGAGTTAAGAGTTCAGAGGTCAAGAGTTCACGCTTCCATTGCAACGCCTCCAGATTTGATATAGAAACACTCGATTTTAACAGTATTATTTTACACCTCAGACTTACGTCTAAAGACTGTAACTGTCAAATTAAAGTACGAACACCAACATATTTAACACGGTCATTTCCAGGCCGGACACATGGTGGTGCTGTGGCAGCAGCGTCTGTGAGGCTCACAAAAGTGGAGCACATTTTTATTCTCGGGCTCAGTCGCACTGTTGCCTAGCAACAGCAGCAGCATCTCAGAGAGAGGGGCGTCCTGTATGGAGGGTGATTAATGCCGCGTATGGCTGCACACCAGCTCGCTCTTGTTATTATCAAGTTTCACACTTTGGATGTTTGTCTTCATCTCTGTGGACGGGAACAGGGTGGTTGCTGCTCCGCCTTCTCCTCTTCACCCCACACAGTGGGCAGAGTCAACTGTCCAATCAGAATTCAAAGAAAAACTATAAAAAACATGAATTCTGCCTGCAGGGAATGAAGTAATCAGATTACACTGCAGGCAGATTTGTTACTGACGGAAGCCTCGTGGTGTCAGAGTGAAGCACACCGAGAATGATTAAGAAATAAAACTTTATGTAAATGTCGGCTCCAAACACTGATTTTGTATCGATGCTGCAGGGCCCGCGTCACCGCCAGCGTCACCACCACCACTGTTCCACGATTTCCTGTGTGAGCAGCTTCTGCAGTGTCTGTGCAGCGTTCTCACGCTGATCACCATCCTGCGTCTTTGAGCTGAAACACAAATCACGTCCTTCCTTTAACCATCCTGAAGTACGACCTCACAGTTTGTCCTGAAACAACAGCTGTA
>NW_024582551.1:568062-570178 GCF_018398535.1 Haplochromis burtoni | reverse complement strand
ACCAACATCACTTTAACACTGATGCTGAAGATGTGACATCAGTCATGACTGGAATATCAGTACTTGCTTTATTCATTTTCATGCACGCTCACACGTCTGCACCGCTGCTCTCAGAGTGCTGCTTGCTTGCCACCTCATACTGCAGTGTGTCACTAAGCGGCCTCCATACCTACAGCCTCAGTTTTAAAAGCACACCGCGAATCAGAGAGAGCAGAGAGCTGGAGGGAGCACCAGGTCCTCCTGCTACAGACCTCCTCTCTGAACACCTCCTCGTCTCTGACACCAGCTGGACTTTCTCTCTGCTGTCAGCATGTGAGGACGTGGAGCTATCGCCTCTTCATTTGGAGCAGGTGAGTCCGTCAGCTGAGGTGTTTTCACTAAAGCAGCTCTCAGGTGGTCTGAAAACTGTGACCTGTCATTTCTGTGCATGTGTTTTAGGACACGTCTGTAATCTGCAGCTGATGCAGAGACTCTCCCCAAACGGAGTCATCGAGTCTTTGCTTAAACGAAGATTTTAAGCTTTTAATAAAAGACCCAAACTGTCACTTTAACCTGGGGGGTGGGGGTGGGGGGGTGTAAACTGAGGTGTGTTTGTGTTCTCCTCAAGTCCCGGAGGGAAATGTTTCATGTTCTGCTGCTGGTTTGATCATCATCATCATCACCGTCACCGTCTTCCTGTAAACAGGTCAGGGGCGATTCAAGCATTAGAGCTTTGGGGGTGAGAGCTGCCCAGCCAGGCAAGATAAATCATAAGATTCTCAAATTCATCAAGTCGCTCTGTGCCTGGGTCCTCGTCTCAAAACATGACATCACTGTTTTGTACATTTGAACACAATTTAATCACACATCTGTGAAAGAAAAGAAAAACACTTTTTTGAAAAGTCTGTAACAAAACCATCAAATCTGATAAAGGTTATTTAAATGCTGCTAAAGAAGAATGGATTGGAATAAAAACATACATATGCTAACCTTCATTACTGGGAGAATAATGAATGATGCTCATAGTAAAAAGTAAACTGTAAATTCTTGATTGAGGGATCATTTGTTTTACACTTTTATCTGAATGTGGCTCTATTTTTTGAAAAAAGACTTAAGTACATACTTAACTGAGTGGGGTAGTGATACAAAAACAGCATTTTCTTTAAATTAATGAAAAAATAAATAAAAATGCAAATGGCCTCATGTTACATATCCTGGAGCAGAAGATTGTAAATTCACCTGAAGTCCTGCAGGTTTGGTTCGGAGCTTTATGAGGCTCAGAGGTGCCCGCTCTAACTGTTCTGGAGGTGTGAACCGGTGTCTGAGCCCACGGTTGTGAAAAGAAGTCGCTCTGTGCAGAGAGCGTAAAAGCTGCACAGCCCCAGTTTGTCAGACTACAGGTAAAGCTGCACCTGTGCCTGTTTCTCACCTGCTTCTAAAAAAGCTCCCACCACGTCACCTGAGACAGCTGTTGCTGTGTGAGACGGCCATGCTGCATCATCAGCAGTGTTTCATGGGATGACTTTTTGACTGTCAGCGAGGCGTTTCCGCCGTCGCAGCCGCATGTTGAGCTTCGTGCTTCCAACATGTGTCGACACTCGACCCCCTGCTGTTCTCAGGCTTCACAGCCAATACTGTCAAACAGGAAGTGAGTTTACGTCCACACATCAGAGTCCACTGGGACGCTTCATTAGTGATTCACACGTCTGAGCCAACCACACCCAGCAGCGCTTTCAGGTGGTGGACAGCACCTCGCTCTCTCCTCGTGGAACATTCAGAGGAAGAATGACAAATTTGGACAGAGACACCACAGAAAAAGGAATGAATGGTGACAGGAAGAGATTCATCAGATTACTTAGGACTGCTTGCTGCAATATTTCCATACAGCGCAGATCTGCTTCATCCTTTCAGCCTGATTCTCTTCTCTCTGATTCGTCCATGCTGCCGGCGCACGTACTTAGCATCCTCCCCTCAACACATAACAGAGTCTCATCTGCATACAGCGACACGTCTCGTTCCTTTCTTCCAGCTCCTGCTCTCCGTTCTTAGTAACAAAGAGTAATCGGGTGTTTACGGGTACAGAGAAAAGTTTTTGGGGACTGACTCGCTGCTTTCTTTAACAATCACATCCTCTCTC
>NW_024582551.1:561906-567208 GCF_018398535.1 Haplochromis burtoni | reverse complement strand
CGCTACGACCGGAAGTAGAAACCTTTCGCGCATGCGGGGTACCGATCGGGTTTCCGGTACGGATCGGGTAGTGACAAGCAGTGTTGTTGAGGATTTAAGCGTAAACAACAACCAGGCCGCTGTATGCATGTCAGTGTGCCCCCTGTTGGCCAAATGCTGTACTCTGTCTTCTCACCCCTGTGCTCCTCCAGCTCCTCCTCCACCATGAGCGTCTTCTCCAGTTCGATGGCTGGTCTGGGGTCGGAGGTGTGTGGCGACACCGCCTCCCTGGTCTCTTTGGAGTCAAGCGTTTTCCTCAGCGAGCGGACGGCGTCCTGCGTCAGCGACACACTCAACTTCTTCATCGTCAACGTTGGCGGGAGTCGCTACATGCTGTCACAGGATCTGCTGGCGTCCTACCCGGAGACCCGGCTGGGGAAACTGGCCTGCTGCAGCCGAGACTCGGCGCTGGAGCTCTGCGACGATGCCGACTTCCTGGAGAACGAATTCTTCTTTGACAGGAACTCCCAGGCTTTCCAGTAGGTGGCGCTCTTTCTCCTTGCAGAGGCAACGAGTTTAAAGTTAAAGTTTAAAGTTAATGTGCTTGTGCTGGCCTGCCTGTAGCTGCTGTAGACACGGCGCTGATGACTCGTAAAATTAAAAACTAAATGTAAGAGCACTCAGAGCTGCAGACGTTATAGGTTTCTATTTTTTATTAGTTTTTATTTAAATCAATTATTTGAGGGTTTTTTAGCTTCCAGAGTTGGTTTCAGTTCAGCGTTTTTGTTTTCATCATGTGGCCGGGATTTCAGATTACCATGACAACACCATCAACACACAGACAGATTTTTAGGTGTTGTTGTCTGTTTTTATATTTTTATGACATCTGATTTAAAATTCGATCGCATTTCTTCCCTTTTATCTTTGCCATCGCTCAGAGGAAGCTTCACTTCACACCTGGCGGTCTATGTTCAGGTGACCTCCGTTCAGATTAGTAAGGGTGAAGAAGTGAAGAGTGAGCATGCTCAGTCGGCTCAGTTTTCTGCAGTAAAATAGCAGGGTCACGTCCGGCACGCTGACGGCAAGCATCGTGACTTGATCGGGCGCGCTCAGACGGTGACGGGCTCTGAACACGTGAAAATAAAGTTTCCTTCTGTCTTTTCTTCTTCTTGTTTCATGAAATCTGATTTAAAGCAGAGATGGCACGATACCACTTTTTTATGTCCGATACCGATATCATAAATTTGGATATCTGCCGATACCGATATGAATCCGACATAGTGTTTTTAATCAATAAAACGTTTTTTTTAATATCTTACTGCATTTTGTAGAAGTTCATACTCAAGTTTAAATAAATAAAAACACTAAAGCTATTCTGTTACACCTGTATGTAAAAAATACACTCCACCAAAATATTTCATAGTTCAGCAAAACTGATCAATCTAATAAACTTAAACCTGCTCCATCCTCCCTGTTCTAGTATTTTAAAGAGAACTTAGCAGGAATATGAAACAACCTGACTAACAGGGCTGCAAACTCCCAGCAAAAAAAATAGGGAACCCCCCACCCTCCACCTCATGATGCTTAATCGACGTAATCAACTATAATTTGATGCAGGGTGGAAAAAATGCACAGAAATAAATTATTTTTCAAGAATAATTAAATAGATTCAACATCTTTCTTCAACAGAACTGCAGACTGCACAGATGGAAAAAGTACTATAGCTTACTAGGGTATATTAGACTTAACAGTTACTATATACAGTAATGGACTTCTATACATTTTACATCAGATTAAAACTTTGGGTGTCAGATTCAGATAATTATTTATTAAAAGCTCAACATTTTAAATGAGAATAAGAAAGAAAAGTATGTCTTTGTGCCCCCTTTTCCCTGTTCATGCCCTATCGGCCCCCCTGGCTAAACTTTGCTAGCTCCGCCCCTGCACAGTTACGTCAGCTGCGTAGAAAAGGATCCTGGTGTAGAAAGTAATATTAAATACATTCTAACAACAGCTGATCAAGCTTAAACGTGCTGCTGTTGTTCAGCCGCTGGTTTCCTCTTTCTGGTGCAAAGTGGGCCAAAAACAAACAAGAGACGATCAGCTGATCATTGATCATGATTGAAGCAGCAACAGGAGAGGGAGGGGGAGGCAGTCGCTCCATATATCGGTTAAGCTTAACGTGGGAATGCTTTACAAACATTCAGAGATGAACTTACTTCCTCGGAGATGAAATGCTGGTTTGGTAGCGAGGCTACAAACACACACAGCGGCTCGATCACGTGACCACACTGCTCCGACGTGCTACGGTTATGAGCCGAGTTACGCTGTATTGCAAATTTTGTGAGGTGCTTTTCTGATATTTAATGGATCGAATTACATTTTTTATTTCTCTCCGTTATCCGATCCAATAATTTACGTCAGTATTGGACCGATACTGATAGGTAATATCGGATCGGTCCATCTCTAATTTAAACCAAATAAATTTGAAGGTTTATGAACATATACTGTGATATCCAGCAGGGGGCGACTCCTCTGATTGGACAGAAGTCTCTGACGAGGTGTTCCTCCTGCTCAGCTGATCTCTGAGCTCAGTCCTTCCGTCCTGATGGGTTTCTGGTCTCAGTCTGACTGAAGTCCCTTTAGCGGGACTTCCTGTCTACTTCTGCGGTCGCTACCACATGACTCTGTCCTGGTTTTTAGTTTAATCCACCTTTCGTTCATCACGCCAATATGGTGAGATTTCACTAACATAAGAGACATGGCGACGGTCGTGTTCACCTTATAAATTTTATTTTGGCTCCATGAACAGGTGACGATTAGAGGACTTTGGTTTATCTCAGATGAAGGACGCCAAGGCTCTTTCAAGCCATAAGGACAGACGTCACTGAGCCCAGAGATCGGCTAAGCAGGGGGATCACCTCCTCGTAGACTTCTGTCCAATCAGGCTTCAGAGGAGTCGCCCCCTGCTGGACTTTAGAAGGATGCAGGAGAACAGCACTGAAGCCTGGCAGGTCTCTGCTTTGGACCGTCACCCTGAACTGCTCTGATCCAGACTCTGGATGTTTGTTTGGACTGTTTCTTCAGTCAGAGTCGTGCAGACTGAGCTCACCTGTGTCTTTGTGTTTGTCCACAGGTACGTGATGAACTACTACCAGACGGGTCACCTGCACGTCATGGAGGAGCTGTGTGAGATCTCCTTCCTGCAGGAGATCGAGTACTGGGGCATCGACGAGCTCTGCATCAAACCCTGCTGCCGTGAGCGCTACTACCGCCGCAAGGAGCAGAAGGAAAGCCTCGAGGTACAACGGGAGCTCGATGCCGACGATGGGGATGAGGACTTTGCGGGCGTTGCCTGCCCAGGCACTCGCCGCCGCCTCTGGGACGTCCTTGAGAAACCCGAGTCATCGCGCGCTGCTCGGACCTTTGGCTCGCTCTCGATGTTCTTCGTGGTGTTGTCGGTCATCAACATGGTGCTCATCTCGCTAGACTTAGGTGAGGACTTTGGAGCGGGCGGCCTCGGCATCGGTGCTCCGCTGCTCTTCGACGCCCTGGAATACGTGTGTGTCGTGTGGTTCACGATCGAGCTGGTGCTTCGGTTCCTCTGCGTCAGGGACAAGTGCCGATTCAGTCGGAGCATTCCCAACGTGATCGATCTGCTCGCCATCCTCCCGTTCTACGTGACACTGGCGGTGGAGAACCTCCACGGAGGATCCACTGAGCTGGAGAACATGGGCCGTGTGGTGCAGGTGCTCCGCCTCCTGAGGTCGCTCCGCATGCTGAAGCTGGGCCGGCACTCGACAGGTAAAAACTCCTCATACCTGTTATTAACCTCTGTCTCTCTTCCACAGCATGTCTTTATCCTGTCTTCCTTCTCTCAACCCCAACCAATCACAGCAGATGGCCCCGCCCCTCCATGAGCCTGGTTCTGCCGGAGGTTTCTTCCTGTTAAAAGGGAGTTTTTCCTTCCCACTGTCGCCAAAGTGCTGCTCATAGGGGGTCATATGATTGTTGGGTTTTCTCTGTATGTGTTATTGTAGGGTCGACCTTACAATATAAAGCTCCTTGAGGCGACTGTTGTTGTGATTTGGCGCTGTATTAATAAAACTGAATTGAATTGCTCACAGCAGGAACTCTGTTCTTCCTCCTGTACAAGAAATTGAGATATAGGCAAGATCTTCAGCATCATCATCATCTTCTGAGAGTAAACGAGCAGACACCTTTCAGATTGAAATACTCTAAGAAAGGATCAGTCTCACTGACTCTTATCACATTTCCAGCTGCTCTGCCTTTTCTTTAAACTCAAATATCTTAACAAAGGAGAAATGAAACGTGTTGGATGTATTCCAGCCGGTCAATGATAATTGTTAATGAGTTACTTTAAAGGCTTTCCGGCTCTGCATGTGCATCGCAGCAGCACTACTTATCTTTAGGTTTTAGCACAAAATACCACATCAGCACCTGAAAGCCTTCATTTGCACTGTTTATGAGACAGTGGTGAGGGTGCGTATGAGTGACAGCTGGGATAAAGGTGGAGGTGGGAGTACATCAGGGATCTGCTCTGAGGCCCTTCCTGTTTGCAGATGATGTCAGGCAGGAGTCTTTATGATCTCCAGTGAGAGCTTAGAGCAGGTGGAGGTCTGCTCTGCAGAGGTGAAGGTGAGCCTGGAGAGAAAAGGAATGAAAGTTGTAGAAGATGAAACAATCCATGTGTGCGAATGAGAGAGAGGCAGGTGAACATGCTGGAGCAGAGGATGAGTTTAAATACCTGGGCTTAACCGTCTACAGAGAGGTGACGAAGAGAGTGCAGGCAGGTGGAGCGGGTGGAGACAAGTGTGACAGAAGGACACCGTGAAAAGGGAAGGTCGAAGGATGGAGGTGAGACCTGCTGTGATGGGTGGAGCCGAGCTGAAGGTGTTCAGGTGTTCAGTGAGCAGGCTGGACGTGAGGGACGGCTCAGAGTCAGAGAGGCTGAGATGGTCTGAGCATGTGCAGAGGAGGGAAGGTGGAGGATGAAGATGGAGCTGCAGGCAGGTGGAGGTTCATGGATGTAGTGAATGAGGATGTGCAGAGGGTTGGAGTGTGAAATCAGTTCCTGTAAAAGTAGGTGTGAGATCAGACTCGCCTGAAATGGCAGTTTTATTAGAGCGCTGCATGTGACGGATTTAAGACATGATGCAAAGATCCGGGGAGAGAAGAAGAAATGGAAATCCTGTCAGAGCGAAGCCGCTGCTGTGAGATTACAGCCGGGAGGTTCTCCGAGGACAACAAAGACCAGAATATATATAGATTCTCATCCTGGCGAATGAGCGAGGAAGTATGA
>NW_024582551.1:554406-556906 GCF_018398535.1 Haplochromis burtoni | reverse complement strand
TGTATGTATGTATGTATGTAAAAGAAAAAAAAATATATGTATATAAAGAGCTTTCTGGAATGTTCATTTCACAACGTCAGGGTTTGGAGATCCTGGTGGTATTGTTGGATCTTCATTCCTGATCTTTAGTTCCCTCGGTGGTTCCCGATTGTTTTTAGGTCACAGGAGATGAAGCCTCTTCAGGACTCTGGCGTGTGATGTGCTCAGTGAGTGTGTTTGTGCAGCAGACCATTAGTCACCCTCAGCTGTTATACCTGCAGATTACACTTGTAACCTATTTTTGTCTCAGTTTTACAGCCCGACTTCAGTCTTTGCCTTTTCTTTGTATTATTTATTTCAATAGTTTAAGATGATTAAAGTTCCTCCCTCTGACTTTTCCTTTTATTATTCATGAGCTGAGTCCAGGGATGATCAGCCTTCCCCAAATCACTCAGATCAAAGCGCTCGTACGTCAGCCTGACACGCTCGGGCTCACGTAATCATACTTCCTCGCTCATTCGCCAGGATGAGAATCTATATATATTCTGGTCTTTGTTGTCCTCGGAGAACCTCCCGGCTGTAATCTCACAGCAGCGGCTTCGCTCTGACAGGATTTCCATTTCTTCTTCTCTCCCCGGATCTTTGCATCATGTCTTAAATCCGTCACATGCAGCGCTCTAATAAAACTGCCATTTCAGGCGAGTCTGATCTCACACCTACTTTTACAGGAACTGATTTCACACTCCAACCCTCTGCACATCCTCATTCACTACATCCATGAACCTCCACCTGCCTGCAGCTCCATCTTCATCCTCCACCCTCCCTCCTCTGCACATGCTCAGACCATCTCAGCCTCTCTGACTCTGAGCCGTCCCTCACGTCCAGCCTGCTCACTGAACACCTGAACACCTTCAGCTCGGCTCCACCCATCACAGCAGGTCTCACCTCCATCCTTCGACCTTCCCTTTTCACGGTGTCCTTCTGTCACACTTGTCTCCACCCGCTCCACCTGCCTGCACTCTCTTCGTCACCTCTCTGTAGACGGTTAAGCCCAGGTATTTAAACTCATCCTCTGCTCCAGCATGTTCACCTGCCTCTCTCTCATTCGCACACATGGATTGTTTCATCTTCTACAACTTTCATTCCTTTTCTCTCCAGGCTCACCTTCACCTCTGCAGAGCAGACCTCCACCTGCTCTAAGCTCTCACTGGAGATCATAAAGACTCCTGCCTGACATCATCTGCAAACAGGAAGGGCCTCAGAGCAGATCCCTGATGTACTCCCACCTCCACCTTTATCCCAGCTGTCACTCATACGCACCCTCACCACTGTCTCATAAACAGTGCAAATGAAGGCTTTCAGGTGCTGATGTGGTATTTTGTGCTAAAACCTAAAGATAAGTAGTGCTGCTGCGATGCACATGCAGAGCCGGAAAGCCTTTAAAGTAACTCATTAACAATTATCATTGACCGGCTGGAATACATCCAACACGTTTCATTTCTCCTTTGTTAAGATATTTGAGTTTAAAGAAAAGGCAGAGCAGCTGGAAATGTGATAAGAGTCAGTGAGACTGATCCTTTCTTAGAGTATTTCAATCTGAAAGGTGTCTGCTCGTTTACTCTCAGAAGATGATGATGATGCTGAAGATCTTGCCTATATCTCAATTTCTTGTACGAGGAAGAACAGAGTTCCTTCAATTCAATTCCGTTTTATTTACATCAGCGCCAAATCACAACAACAGTCGCCTCAAGGCGCTTTATATTGTAAGGTAGACCCTACAATAACACATACAGAGAAAAACCCAACAATCATATGACCCCCTATGAGCAGCACTTTGGCGACAGTGGGAAGGAAAAACTCCCTTTTAACAGGAAGAAACCTCCAGCAGAACCAGGCTCAGGGAGGGGCGGGGCCATCTGCTGTGATTGGTTGGGGTGAGAGAAGGAAGACAGGATAAAGACATGCTGTGGAAGAGAGACAGAGGTTAATAACAGGTATGAGGAGTTTTTACCTGTCGAGTGCCGGCCCAGCTTCAGCATGCGGAGCGACCTCAGGAGGCGGAGCACCTGCACCACACGGCCCATGTTCTCCAGCTCAGTGGATCCTCCGTGGAGGTTCTCCACCGCCAGTGTCACGTAGAACGGGAGGATGGCGAGCAGATCGATCACGTTGGGAATGCTCCGACTGAATCGGCACTTGTCCCTGACGCAGAGGAACCGAAGCACCAGCTCGATCGTGAACCACACGACACACACGTATTCCAGGGCGTCGAAGAGCAGCGGAGCACCGATGCCGAGGCCGCCCGCTCCAAAGTCCTCACCTAAGTCTAGCGAGATGAGCACCATGTTGATGACCGACAACACCACGAAGAACATCGAGAGCGAGCCAAAGGTCCGAGCAGCGCGCGATGACTCGGGTTTCTCAAGGACGTCCCAGAGGCGGCGGCGAGTGCCTGGGCAGGCAACGCCCGCAAAGTCCTCATCCCCATCGTCGGCATCGAGCTCCCGTTGTACCTCGAGGC
>NW_024582551.1:542400-546002 GCF_018398535.1 Haplochromis burtoni | reverse complement strand
CGAGTGGCTCCAGCAGATCCCGGGAATAACATCGGAGATCTCTGTCCAGAAGAGCGCAGTCCTGGGAACAGCTAAGATACTGCGCAGGACCCTCAAGCTCCCAGGCCTCTGGTAGAGGACCCGAGCTTGAAGGATAAACCGCCCGCAGGGGCGTGCTGGGTGTTAATTTATATATATATATAGGAGGAGTTTGCACGTTCTTCCCGTGTTTGCGTGGGTTCTCCAGTTTCGTCCCACAGTCCAAAGACATGCTCTTTGTGGGGACAGGTGAATTGAAAAATCTAAATTGCCCATAGGTGTGAATGCGGGAGTGAATGGTTTTCTGTCACTGTGACAGACTGGCGACCTGTCCAGGGTGTACCCCGCCTCTCACCCTGTGACAGCTGGGATAGGCTCCAGCACCCCCCGCGACCCTGAAAAGGATAAGCGGGAGCGAATGGATGGATGAATTGTCACATTACATATATATTCAAAGAACCATAACAACTTGCCTTGAGGATCTTTATATTGTGAGGTAGGCCCTGCAATAATCCAGAGAATCAGACTTTGGCGACAGCGGGAAGGAAAAACTCGCTTGGAACAGGAAGAAACGTGCAGCAGATCCAAGCTCAGGAAGGGAGCTGTTGGGTTAGGGGGAGGAAGTCGTGAGAAAACAGGATTAATAATAGTAAGAGGTGTATAAACGCCGTCTGTGACCTCCGTCTCTCTTCCTTCCAGGTTTGAAGTCTCTCGGTATGACCATCGCGCAGTGCTACGAGGAGGTCGGCCTTCTGCTCCTCTTCCTCGGTGTGGGCATCTCCATCTTCGCGACCGCAGTCTTCGCCCTGGAGCACGACCTTCCTGCCACCACCTTCACCAGCGTTCCCACCGCCTGGTGGTGGGCGACCACGTCTATGACCACGGTGGGCTACGGGGACGTGCGGCCCGACACGGCGGTGGGTAAGGTGCTCGCCTTCCTCTGCATCCTGTCTGGGATCCTAATCCTGGCGCTCCCCATCGCCATCATCAACGACCGCTTCTCTGCCTGCTACTTCACCCTGAAGATGAAGGAGGCGGCGATACGACACAGCGAGATGCTGAAGCGGCTGGCCCGTGGCTCGGTGGGGGAGGCGGGGCCGGGCGTGAACCTGAGGGACGCCTATGCCCGGAGTGTGCTGGAGATGATGAGGCTGCACGGGCGAGAGAGGGCGAGCACTAGAAGCAGCGGGGGCGACGAGCTGTGGTGGTAGCAAGAACAGCCCCGCCCCTATGACCTCAGACCCCTCTGAGAAACGCACACACGATGACCCCAGCAGCAGCACGCTGTACATTCTGTGTGTCACGTATGTGTCCAGCAGCAGCGTGTTCCTGTTTAACTCATGAATTTATTTACAAAACACATTTTCTCTCTGAACATTAGTCCCGCCCCCAAAATAAAACAGGTGGCTTCCTGATGCGCAGTGGGTGTAACTCTGCAAGTCTGAACAATCCTCAGATGAGCGCACTCAGGCTTGTTCTGATTGGCTGTTGGGTTTGTCTTACACGTCTCAGATGTCTAACATTAAATCTGTGCTTTGATCTTAAGCTACATTCACACGTTTCCCTCAGAGGCAATGAACCTTGTGTTCAATCATCATCGTCACGATCAATAAAGCTTTATTCAAGGATGGTTTGTGATTCATTTCTGTCATGGTGTCGATGTGGAAGGTAAATAAAATAAAGACTCGGGGGAGGAGGTTAACTGAAAGCTAGCCATCATTATAAAATTACTCATTACTAACGAACATTAGTATATCATCATCATCATGATCATTATTATTATGTCATCAGCTGTTATTATAATGTTCCTACACTAATATTATTATGTCATTCAATTCCGTTTTATTCGAACAACGCCAAATCACAACAACAGTCGCCTCAAGGCGCTTTGTATTGAAAGGTAGACTCTACAGAGAAAAGCCCAACAATCATATGACCCCCTATGAGCAGCACTTTGGCGACAGTGGGAAGGAAAAACTCCCTTTTAACAGGAAGAAACCTCCAGCAGAACCAGGCTCAGGCTACCAGTCCATGAGTCGTTTGGTACCGGCCCTGAGAGTTGAGGCTCGGGTGGAAAATTTATGGGGTCGTTTTTATCGTTTTTGTTGTTAACTCGGTTTCCCTGGGTCGTTTTTTGTATGTTATGGATAAATATTCTTTTTTCTGGTACCGGTACTGGTTTTATTTTGTTGTATTTATCTGCGACAAGTAAATATCTACAATAACTATATTATACAAACACTGGAAAAAACAGAGAACAACATCATGGAAAACAAAACAGGAAGTAAAACTGGGACGCAAAACTGAACGACAAAAACAAAGAACTAACAAGCATAAAAAACCATAACTGAAAACGGCCCAGGACCACAACGGTTCCTCCGTTTAAAACTTGTCACTGATGCAGACTCGGAGACTTCAGGGAGCTGCAGAACTGAAGAGTGCAAATATCTGAGGCTGAGGCAGAGCCCAACGAAGCAGCAGAGACATGAGCCCTCAAACACGTCACTGTGGGTAAAAAGTGTGCTGCAGACCAAGCTGGCATCCAGTGAAGGCTTTCTTAGTCCTGCGTGGACAGTGTTGGTGAGTAACAGAGTACATGTGCCGCCGTTACGTATTTGAAATACAGAATATGAGTAACTGTATTCCGTTACAGTTACCGTTTAAAAAGGTGGTATTCAGAATACAGTTACTTTGTTGAAATAAATGGATTACACGGCGGTACTTTCCTGTTTCATATGTTCGGCTATGCCCTCTCTGTTTTTGGTAATTCCACGCCCCAAACCAAACACGCGTTAAGAAGCTCTAATGTCTGTGTCTCAATCTCACGGCCCATGTCACCTCTATATGCTGCTGCATAATGACGGGAAGAAATATTATTGTTCAAAACATGATTTTAATATGAAGGCAACAGGCAGAATGCTACAGGTATAGCCCTTAAGCATGTAGCCTGATGGGCAGTGTAGTCCGTGCTGCAGGGAGAATGGACTGCCGTACCCGTGATGTGTCTGTGAGCGAGGGAGGGAGAGAAAGGAAAAGTACGAGCTGTCAGGGAGCAGTCAGGAAGCATGTAAATATAATAACAACCACTGCAGCCAAACAGAGAGCCTGACGAGCCCAGCTGTAAGTAAGCTGTTAAGACTCGACTGTACACTGTGTTCCTGTTTTCCTCCGAAACAATAAGCTCTGTTGCAGCAGCCTTTCGACGCCTCTCTCTGTCTCTCGCTAGCAAAGTGAAGCTAGTTTTCAGCTACGAGCCGACACGAACCCGACGTATCAGCCAGAGGTCCCTTTACTACGGTTCGGAGCCGCAGACCTGTTTTATATACGCGCAGAATAGTTTCTATACGAGATCAATGCAAAAAGTGCAGCCTTACCTAATGTCCACCTACTGTTACTCATTTATATTAAGATTTAAACATCTGGTTGGTGTGGAGAGTAACCTTCACTAATAATAATAAATCACACAGCAGTAGGACATTCATGTAGTTGTAAACAGCATGATAATATATTAAGTAATCCAAAGTATTCAGAATACATTACTGTCATTGAGTAACGTAACGGAATACGTTACAGAATACATTTTG
>NW_024582551.1:518222-522462 GCF_018398535.1 Haplochromis burtoni | reverse complement strand
CCCACTGTCGCCAAAGTGCTGCTCATAGGGGGTCATATGATTGTTGGGTTTTTCTCTGTATGTATTATTGTAGGGTCAACCTTACTATATCAAGCGCGCTGAGGCGACTGTTGTTGTGATTTGGCGCTGTATAGATAAATAAGGACATGCTGGTGGTGATTCAAGCTGTCAGCCTGATGACGGAGGTCGGGCCAGAGGTGTCCTGAAGCAGCAAACAGAAACAAAAACTTGGAGGCAGAACGAGGTCAGGAAGGTCACACAGAGAGAGTCGTGATTGGCTTGTTCAGAGAGGCGAGCAGCAACCCTCTCTGAGGTAGGAGGCTTCACCGGTGAGACAAGCAGAGGATGGAGACGAGGACGAAGGCTCGTCACTTTGTGGGTCATCCTGCTGTTTGACGCTCTGATGAGCACTTTGGGAAGAAAAACAGTAATTCTTAAACTAAAGGATGGAACAGCGTTAATATTTCAGGGCTGAAAGCAGATCTGCTCTCAGGGAATGTCACTCCCAGAATTCCCAGTGTTCCCAGAATTCCCAGAGTGGGACGCCTCATTAGCCCCGTTCTGTGAAAGGCGTAAAGCGTTCCGTGGAGCTGTGAGACAGCTGAAGCAGAAGTGTCTCAGACTGGACGGAAACATTCTGTTTCCTGTCCGCGTGGCGTTTTCAGGAGGTGGCCGTGACCACGCGCTCTGAGAACATCAGCTCTTTGTTTCTGCGTCCTGACGACACTCCGGAACTCTGATGACAGACGCCAGCGTCTGAGCCGCTGCAGCAGGAAGTCCTGCAGTGTTTAATGTCAGCCTGTGGCAGGAATAAACATCCTGGAGTGCATCATCACAGAGTGAGCGCGGGGAGCAGTGAGCTCCGCCTCCGCCTTGCAGCTGGAGCTGATGGAGAGCCAACAGCAATGGAATCTGTTCACCGTCAGCCCGACAGACGCTGGTCTGCACGCGCTCACGGGTCGACGCGACACAGGATACAGGATACCTGAACTGGTCCTGGACGCTGCACGGCAAGCAGGAGGCACCATGCTCCGTCCCCGGCTCCGCCCTCCTAGTGCAGGACACTGAAGGACTCAAAGATTTATACCTGGACACAAATCCACAGAGCGAAAAACACTAGAGGCAGTGAGGAGCTCCTGCAAGCCGTGAACTGAACATCCCTCTGATGCTGCTGCTTACATCACTTCCTGTCATCTCTAGTAAACGCCGCCTGTCAGCAGCTGCCGGCTTCACTGTGAGTGTCCAATCGGCACTGAGCCACACCTGAAGCAGCAGGTAAAGGCAGAGGGTCATGCTGGATGTCCTCAGCATCATCTGGAGCTCCGCCTCTTGGCCGACACGCAAACGCCATCGAAGTGGAACCAATCGCTTCTCTGCTGATAGCGATGCAATTAAAGTCCAGCACAGAGCTTCTGTTTGTGCAGCAGCGCCCACAAAGACGCTGACGTGTCAGAGCCGAGCCGTCGAGCGATGGCGAGGTGAACCCCCCCCCCCCCATCTTTGATATACGGGCTGTGGTTGAGACACAGCACGTTTTATATTTAAACGTGAGGGGTGGGCTAGGTCTGAGGTCAGAGCCGAAGCTGTTCTGTGCTCTGAATCATCCTCACTGCGATCGAGTCAGAGCGGTGGAGCATCGTCAGAGCTTCATCGGACGCTGATGGAGGCTTAGCGAGGCGCAGAAGAAGAAAGCTGTAAATATTTGATGGCGCTCGTCTCAGAGAGGAAACTGACTCCTCTCCTTCCTTCATCACAGCTTCTCCTCAGCAGAGCAGCTCAAAACCTTCGTCCTGGAAAGTTGTTAAATGTCCTTGATTTCCACTGAACATTAAAGGGCCCAGGCAGCAGGGTTGGCAGTTTGATTCTCAGCCTCTGCCTGAGATGAAGGGTGTTTGGGTAAGACGCTGGCAGGTTCAAGCTGCTGAAAGGTCTCATTTTCTGTGCTTTGATATTTTTCAGAGGATCAGCATGTGTCAGAGACGCTGACGCCACATCAGAGGCACAAAGCACCGTTTCAAGCTCCCAGCATCCTTTGCATGATATTTGCATCGTCTGCTTCATGTTTACATTGTTAGAGTTCCCTGCTAGTGTACTTGTGTATACAAGTACATACATTAATATAGTGTACTGACGTCTTGCGGACTCTGTTTTCATTATTTCAAACATGCTGCTGATTCTTTTAACTCTTTAAAGCCAGCCGGCTTGAACAGGTGCAGCTTTTACTCTGAAGGTCTGTCTGCTTACATCCTGTCTGTTCAGGGTTCTCTAATGTCATGTCTCTCGTCACAGAGTAAACAGTGTTTCGTGTCCCAAACATTAAAGTAAACACGAGCGCAGCCGGCAGCCAAACTCTGAGTGACTCACGCCGCACATCAAAGTGAAATTAGTGCTGCTCGTCCCTGCGGAGCTCTCTCTGCTTCAGTCCTAAAATATCTGCTGCAATACGCGCCGGCGCTCACAGGCAGAACTACGTTTCATCATTCGCTGCATCCTGACGAGCACCGGCTGCTTCGACACCACGAAACAGAAGAAGAAAATCAACAACCAATAAAAGTGAGGGTTCAGCCTCCAGTCGTAGCGACATGCTTTCAGTGCCTGGCATTAATGCTGCTTCCAGCCATGTTCACCTTTGCAAACCTAAATCAGCTGGTTGGACGACCCACTGCTAAGAATGAGTCAGTCAATAATTTTCAACATAACTGATCTGTTTTTAATGATGGACGCTCGATCAAACCTGAGGCAGAGGATCGGTCATGCCGACCACGAGTTTACAAAGTAAGCGAAGAACAAGCCCTCTTTTCTCTGTCCACTCTCCAACAGAGAGGAACCTGTTCCTTCAGTGTGCTGGCGGCAGCAGGGCACAGCATTGGTTCAGCACTCCTTCACAGTCAGTGACTACAGCAGTGTGTGCTCCGGCCCGGCTCTACTTTCTCATCATTTAACTGTTTCCATTATAAAATACATCTTGATATTCTATCTCGTGTGTTCATGACTTGGTTCTTGATGTCAGTCAGCTGATGACTCACCACCATCCGCCTCAGCTCTACTTCTGACCCTGCAGTGACCTTTAGCACAGTTTAATCATGTGACCTGTGCCTGCTCACCTGTAGCAGACCAGGTCTTCAGAGGCGTTAGGACAGAAGCTTCGTGGTGTCGTGCTGCCCTCTGGTGCGTGCATGCAGTCATTGCACTGCAGAGCCTCTACATTACATTTCATTGGTTGGATTCAGTCTGAACTCCATTAGAATAAAAACTCTGACCTCAGGTGATGAAGTCTTTGTCTGATGAACCATTATCATCATTTTTGTGCTTCATCAGCTGCTGGCAAACTTCACGTGGAGACAGCTGTGTACCACTGCAAAGCCTCCGGACCACCGGTCCCACAGCCCGTCAGCTCCTCATGCCCTCGGACTCATGTCCACACTCACCACATAAACATCCTGCATGTCTGCACGATCAGAGTCCACGGGTTTGGTACGGTGGGAGTCACAGCCAGAGGGTCAGAGCATCGAGCAGGACGCCTCCTGCACTCTCCACAGTCATGTGTTCTGGGAGGAGAGCTGTGCGGCCATCATCACCATCATGACCACAGAGTTACTGTAATGTGATCTGTGAATTGTGGAACATCCTGAGATTTGATTTTCACCCAGGTGTCATCTACATGTCTGAACCAATGGCTTGGTGCTGTTCCAGGGTAGGACAGCAAAGCCCTCTTTTCCACTTCTTCCATGTACAAATTGGCCACGATGGGTGAAACTGGGGAGCCCACGGCACACCCATGTTTCTGCCTGTAGAACTGACCCTTGTATATGAAACAGGTGGAATGAGATACAGTTCAAACACACTAGGTCGATGCTGAGAGCGGTCCTGTTGCTGCGGTTGGGGTCATCATGCAAGTGAAGAGAGATGTAACATTGTACGAGATCATGGTTTCACCTGCCTTTCATCTGTCTCTCACCTTCTCAACACAATCCAACATGTTCTGGATGTGGTGTTCAGAGCTGCCCACCAGCGGGTTGAGGTTGAGCCAGAAACTTGGAGATGTTGTAGGTGACCGAGTTGATCATACAGACAATCGGTCTTAGAGGTGCACCCTGTTTATGTAACTTCGGTAAACCATACACAGCATTGTTAGTCAGTCCGCTGGTTTCAGTCATTGTGCAGATGTCCTGTTTATAAGGTTGGAAACCTGGGCCCTATTTCAGGAAGCCGGTTTAGTGCAAACTCTGAGTAAGTATAC
>NW_024582551.1:486418-516699 GCF_018398535.1 Haplochromis burtoni | reverse complement strand
TGAGTATCGTTTTTCACTCTGAGTTTTCTAAACCGGCTTCCTGAAATAGGGCCCTGCAGTCAGCTGAGACTGAAGAACTCACCTGAAGATGATGAACACGCTATGTTACATGACCAGAATCAACTTTTTCATTCCCAGTTTACTCAGAGGATCATTTAACTTCTCACTCTGCTTTTTTACTTAAAGATTCTTTATCAAATTTTTTATTTTATTGTAATGTTTTGGGCTTTTTTCTAATATTTATTCTTTTCAGTCTTTAACATTTTACTGTGTATTATTGATCTTTATTTTATCTTTTATTCTAGTTAATTGGCCATTTTTTCTTTGTTTGACATCCTACTTTTATTATTTAAAGTTGGATTGCTCCTCCTGGCTTCTGTAAAACAGAAAATTTGTGATAAATAAAGTAACTTTCTTGAATTTCTTCTCCATGAGTCTGTTGGACCTGCTCCTGAGGACTCCATGAAGTAACAGAGCAGGTACAACAGGGGGCGCCACAGCCCGCAGGACCCACAGCCCACCACAGGTAAACATGTTTTTCTGCAGGAGTCACCCTGCTGTGACACAGGGGTGGGGGTGGGTATTTAAAGGCTGATAATGAGCGCGTGGCCTCTAAGACCACGTCGACCACAGGAAGAGGAGGGGGGGGGCGTGTGTGTGTGTGTGCGCGCAGGCTCATTACTGAGCTTTAAACCATCAGACTTGTGCAGTTAGAATCAAACCTCTCTATTGACTCATCTGGACAATGTGGCAGGTTAAACCAGCAGGTGTGGTCAGAGTGCCCCTGCTGGAGTCTCCTCCTGCAGGAGGTCCTCAGACGAGGGCGGAAAGCTTTCAGACCTACTAGAAAATAAAACCACGTGTTTCCAGGTTATTTCCTGATGTGAGATCAGCTGATTTCACATCAGTAACACCTGTCTGAAGCTACCTATGCTAATCAGCTGATCGGTCTTATGGATCTGTCCAATCAGTGTATTCGTCCAGGTGTGATTCAGTAACGGCACTGCCGGTGCTCTGACAAAGACACTCTGCACAGGTGTGAAAAAAACCAAACAGGTGAGTTTATTAAGACAACAAAAGCCTGAATACTCAGGAACGGCAGGTACTCCGGTACGGAGCAGAGGCATTCTTCACACAACAAAAAGTACAACAACACAAGTCCTGCTGGGAGTTCCCACAGGTGAGAGCACCTGAGCCCACACAGGCCCAAGGGGCAGCCCGGCCCCCTACCTGTGCAGGTAAAACCCCACCATGAGACTGTAAACAAACCCAGCTGCTCATTTCCTCGTGAAGCAGAGAGCAGCCACATGTGTGCCTGGCAGCAACCTCACCTTTACCTGGCCTCAAGGTGAGCACCCCCCACCCCCCCCAGTCAAACATAAACATCATTAGCATAGCTCAGCTAGCTGCCGGCCTCGCGACCAAACGGAGAAATTAGAAAAAGTCCGAGCGGAGTTTCCGGTGAGTGGCTCAGGTGTGAGTCCGTGCCCGGTGTCCGGGCTCAGTCTCCGCAGTCCGCGGACAGCTGCAACCGCCTCACGGCCTCCTTGATCAGGTTCCCGGAGAGCAGCAGCTCCTGTAGCAGCCGGTGCGGGTCGTCCTCCGTCCCGCCGAGCCGCTTTCGGTTCCAGGGGCGGATCCGGTCCCAGTCCGAGTCTCCGGAGCCGGGCACGCCGTACGGGCTCGGCCTGCCGCCGGCCCGCGGCCCTCGGCGGCTCCGGAGCCGCATGCAGCAGCCGGTCCGCGCCTGCGCTGGAGCCCCTGCACCGCCGGCCGCCGGTTTGGTCCCGGGGCCGCCGGCGAGGCCGTGCAGACGGCTCACCGACACCGGCGTTTGGGCGGAGCCGTGCAGCTGCAGCGCCTCTCCGATACGCGTCACCAGTGCGTCCACCTCCGCTGAGTCCACGGTCACCGACTGCTCCAGCAGCAGGTAGTCATGCTTCCGGCACGGCATGGCGGCTGTCCTCCGTCTGGTCCTTCGTTGTGTTGGTGCGGGTCGGTGCTGTGTGGGTGCTCGGTGTCCTCGCTGCTCTCTCAGTTCATTTGTAAACAATGGCTGACGCGCTGCGGACTGTACCAAGTGCCCGCAGAGGCGGGGGAGCGGGGCGAACCCAAACACAGAGCCAGTCCCGACAGCGCGGCGCCGAGGCTCCGGTTCACTCTTAATCCACTCAGGCGCGCTCTTGCTGCTCCGGTGCCAGAGCTCCGGACGAGAGCACCGGAGTCCCGCGAATCGGGGCCTTCCCGTCCCGGCCCCGCGCGCATTGGGCCGCTCCGCCGTCGCGGACGTTACATAACGGCGCGTGTGCAGGCAAAACAAACAAAGGCCCGAGTCCGTGTGACACTCACAGAGGAGCATGCGCACACCCTACCCCCCGCTGTCTGCTAGCCCATGCGCGTTCACGAGTCCACTGAACTGTGGGAGCCTTCAGGTGAAGGTGGCACGCGCTTCTGCACCCGTATAAAATCATCCCGGAGTGTTTCCGGTTTGTCTTCCTGTCCCCCATTCAATAAACTTTATTAACATGGCGGGAAACTCAAATCACTGTTGTTATGGTGGAGGTCCCGTGTGTGTGTGTGCGCGCGCGCGTGGGAACACGGTGTACGTTTGTTTCTGAGAAGTAGCAGCCGGTCTGAACCTGATGCTCCGTCGCCAACGAGCCTCACCACCGTAAAAGGAGCTACTATCACTGCAGACACGTGGTGCAGCAGCCAATCAGAGCGCTCGGCTGAGGTTTCCTCCGTGTGTGTGTGTGTAAAAACAGTCACCACTTCCTGAAACAGCAGCACATTCTTTGGCTCTGAGTGTGTCTTTGGACCATGTTTAAATAAAGCGCGAGCTGTAAAGGAGCCGTTTCAGGCTGTGAGCCAATAAAGTTTATTTGAAACGTGTAATCAGCAGAACAGTGATGAAGTCACTCTCAGTTCAGGTGAGCAGGTGAAACACAGGTACTCTTCACCTGTCTGCCGTCCTCTGATGAACGCGCTCAACTTATCACAATCCCGCTGTCCTCACTCACACCTGAGCTTGGCAGCGGGCGTCCATCTTGTAATATACACGTTCTAACATACATGTTCTAGAACATTCTCAAGGTTTCGTTCGGGCCAAGCAGCGATGACCTCACAGTGAGGCGTTGTGAATGATGTTTGAAGATTTTAGTCGTGTCCAAATTCATAGGCTGCATCCTCCTGAGGACCCGGCCTTCGCGGTGTACGTGGGCCGGGTCCTCAGAAGGTCGGGTAGGCTGGAAGTAAACGGCTGTGAAATTGCTTGGGCTAACATGTCTGCTGGCACTGTTGTTCGAGCTTTCGCAAAAGCCGGCATCATTTCCGAGGAGCCGCACGGCACGGAAAGTGACTGACAGTGAAGACAGTGAACCTGGCATGTTTGATGGAGATTTAGCGCAGCTGTTCAATTCAGACACAGAGGATGAGGACTTCGATGGGTTTGATTAATGATAAAAATGTGAGTACCAAACTTTGTTTTGCTCCTGCTTTACTTTTAAATACGCACACTTGTATGCTTGTGTGTTGTTGATGATGACGATTACTGGTAATAAAAAATGTGAGTAAGGTACCGAACTCAGGTTTGCTCCCGCTTTATTTTTAAATACGCATACGGTACTTGTATGCGCCCTATGGTCCAGTGCGCCTTATGTGTGTGTTAAATACAGTAATGGCACACATAACTGAGACTGCGCCTTTTAGTACAGTGCGTCTTATGGTCGTGAAAATACGGTAAACTCTCAACCGTCTCACACTTCTGTTTAATCAGTTTTCTGTTCAACGTTTATTCAGCTGTGTGAAAATCACCCGATGGATTAATAACATTTAATCTAATCTAACAACTTTAATCTAATAACTTTAAGCCAAACCGATTTACTCACAAATAAATAAAACACTGAGAAAAGCCCAACAATAACATTTTTAGGTTGTCTAAGTGACTCATATATCACGTTTAACCCGAGTAGCGAAAGTCCGCAGTGATCTGAATATGATGTGCCGGGAGTTGTGCCGTTCTCTGCGGCTCCAGTGACCCTCGCGCTCCCGGCGAGCTATCGAGCTGGTGGGTAACAGACGTGTCCGAAAACGTCGAAGCACTTTGGCAAATATGTGGTGTCTTGATACACTGAGCAGATGTTTACACAGCTACATTCTCGCCTGAAAATATGTTAAAACTTTATTTTGTGACCCACAAAGATTAATAAGAGTAATATTAAAACTAAGCAGCTGCCGCCATCGCCGGAAACTGGAGTTTGGCTGGGCCGCGCTATGAATTCTGGGATATGGTGGACCACGAAGGACACACCCGACCCATCCTTCAAATTCGGGGAAAAGGAGGACGCATTTGTCGGCTGCATTCGGAGGAGTCTACGAATTTGGACAGCCTTCGGCGTGTCGCTGTGACGTAATCGGCCTACAAACCCGTCATCAGGAGGATGCAGCCCATGAATTTGGACACCCCCTTTGACAGAGCACACTCTGCCACCTGTTCCACCTGTGTCCCGTCCGATGATCTGATTGGTCAGGGTTAGGTTTTGACGTTGGAGTGGTTGGGTCCTGCTAGCACCACTGCACTACATCAGTCCCGATGCCTTCATGTTTTCATGCTTACTGCTGACCAATCATAGTTCTCCCACAGATATCCAAGCACCTCCTTCCTGTGCGTCACAGTCACCTGGGGACTGCCCCCAAACTCTGACGTGCTCAAACAATGACGTCACCAACGACAGACTGGCAGGATGAAACATGGACGCTCTGGAAACTGAAGGCAGTGCAGAAACATCTGAAGTCTTCATTCTTATGAGAGACCTGTCAATCACAAGGCCTCACCAGTGAGGTTTCACAGCCAGCTCCGCCCCTTGCTTATCACGTCAGATTTGTAAACACAGACACATGACACGTTACAAGCGGTGTTTGTAACGTGTCAGGTCAGACTGGCTGAAGCCAGATTTGTGTGTAACGCTGGATTTTCAGAGTAAAGGTCGAACCTTCAGAGTGAATCAGTTAGCTCAGCCTGCTGTCAGGTATAACATGTCTATTACATGTTTATAAAAACCAGGTCAGACTGAAAATGAGAGCTCGCTGTGATGAAAGCACGTCCTCGCAGGTGAAAGTTTCACATGGAGCCATGTTCATGCCGACAGCAGAACCTCACACTGTTAATGTGAACCGTGCAATAAAGCGGCGCACCGAGTGCTTCCTGTCTGCACGTCAACACCTGAGCGAGGCTGTTTCAGAGGTCGCCTCCTCTGCTGCAGCCAGCAAGGGTTTGGCTGTGCGCTCCTCTGTTTGTGCAGGATCAGCAGGGCCACCTCAGAGCCAGCTGACATCATTAAAACACCCAGAGACCAAAGCAGCGGCTGCTTTGCATCATGAACATGCTAACGGTGACACGGGAGTCTGTGGGGACTGGCTCACTGCTGCCTCTGCTGGGCACCAGAGGAACTGCAGGACTGGTGGTTTATTCCAGGCTGGTTTCCTGGAAACTAAAATAATCTTTGTTTTAGCCGTTGAGCTTGAGAAACATGCCAGAGCGCCCCCTAGGTGAACTGCAAGGTTACTGACAGGAAGCGCTGCGGTGTTAAACGCAGTGGTTTCTTCTGGGTGCTGATTGGAGGATTCATTTCAGTGAATTTGTTTTTGAATCCCAGGTTTGGACTCAGTCAGCTCCTGGTTCACAGTGTGGGTTGTGTTTGGTTCCCTCCTGCTGGCTGTGGTCATCGGCTCTCCCCCCCCCCCGCCCCCGGAGGATCAACTTTGATAGCAGTGGGAGCGCCGCCAGCAGCTCGGGTTCACAGAGTTTGTTTCCTCATTCAGAGAGAGGGGGATGCTCCCCCGCTCCACGAGGAATGTGAGGCGGCTGCACATGGCAGGAAGTGATATCACAGGATTTATGAGTCCCTGCAGTTGTAAACACAGAGAAGGCGAGGCGAGCAGAAAGCAAACAAGCCTCCTTCAGCTTTGCTCGGCTGGCCAAAAGTCTATAGACACCCCTCTCTGTTTCAACGTGCACTGAGCCCCCAGATCAGCCGACTCCACCGCACTCGCACTCTGGGGCGGTGAGGTCAGAGCCCAGATGGAGACGGCAGATGATATCTGCTTCCTGTCAGTCAGACCGAAAACAAACATGTCACATGACTCCCATTAAATCCTCTCATTACAGCAGATTAGCAGCTCGCCCGCTCCTCGCTCTGAGCGACAGACATCGCATCATACACACAGAGACCTGCTAATCAGCACCATCCAATCAAAAACCTCGAATTTCACTCATTAAAACCGGAGCTCAGCTTTCTCAGGCGCTCTGTTAATTCAGTACCCTCACAGCAGCCGTGTCATTGGTCAGAGGAGGCTCCAGCAGCACAAACAGGGTCCAGACAGCTAACAGCTACAGCTGCCTGTCAGTCAAAGAGACCACGCCTCTAATAATGCACACAGGTGAGTTTTAGAAACCTCTTCCCCCGCACAGGTGTTATGAAGGTGGAAATCATCCAGAGAAAGGCGCAGCGTCTGCTTCAGACTGTAAACATGTTTATTGAACAATGTCTGTGGGGTCTGACTCACTGCTGCCTCTGCTGGACACCAGAGGAACTGCAGTGAGCTGCGGTTACGCTGAGGTGAAGCCTCTGAGTAAACTCTGTCATTGTGTACGGTGGACGTTTAATGACTGTCATTAAATCGCCGTCGGCCCCGCCCTCCTGCTGGTTCCGCCATGTTTGTAGTGAAGTCAGCATTTCCATCAGGCTGAAGCTGAACCCTGTGCTCCGCCACAAGTAAAAACATGGATTACATAACAGTGCATGAAACCGCCACACACACCACGTGCTTTGTGTGTGAGCGTGGATGTACGTGAGCGGTGAGGGGTTCTCCTCAGCAGCCCCGGGGCATTGTGGGATTGATAAACAGAGCTGATATGACTGATGGGGCGACACCTCTACAGTTATATAACACACCCCGGGTATGTATGCATACGTGTGTGAACACACCCTGCACGTTGAGCTTTCCCAGTGACACACACGGTGTCAGATGGAGGGTCTGAGAGGGTGTTCCTCACCTGCTCTCAACGGTTTTTAAGGTGGACTTTAAGGTGGACTGCTCATTTTGTTGTCAAACCCTATCAGAGCAGCTTTGTATGAGTCACAGTTCACAATAATGCTTCTTTATTTGACACTGCTGCTCTATCCAGCCCCTCAGTTCCTGCTCTGTCTGAAACCAGAAACGTACCCACAGGTTGAGCTGACGACGACTGTGATTGGACGCTTGCTCAGTGCATTTCCACCTGAGGAACGCAGCAGCTCTGAGGAAAGACGCTGGCTGCACGCCGCCACGCAACGCAGTGCCAACAGGTGACCTCACACCTGCACAGGTGGGAACAAGAACAGAGGAAGGAAGTAAAAACACATAATCTGGTCTTCAAAATAAAACAGGAAGTGAACTGAAGACAGAGGAAAAGAAAGACTCAAAGAAACACAAAGCCCTCAAAACAAATACACTGATGAGCACGCGGCGAGCAGCTGTGTTAAAGCGTTGTGCTGCACACAAACTGAAGGCCGAGGCCAGCTGTTATCCGTCGGCCTGTTCCTCTGGACACCGACTCGCTTCAGTCTCAGTTTCTGAGAACACGCCACTGCCCCACCTCCCTCTCTTGCAGCCAAAACGGTTGAAGTTGTTTTTGTTATTGTTGAGACTGAGGCGGAGCACATGGGCCAGAGATAGCGCTGCAGGACCAATCGTCTGCTCGCTGCCAAATAAGGAATCACAACTTCATACAGACAGGTGAAGCCCTGCTTTCAAAAGGTCAGAGGGCAAGAAACCAGAGAGACGACAGACAAAAAGTCATCTCATCATAAAAACAAGAAGAACTCAAACTGTGTAATCAGGTTTTTACAGTCGTGTTGATCAAACAGCTGCAGGAGCATCTCCCAGCCCGAATTGAACTAATTCATTTTAAGTTATCCAGAAACCAGCAGCGCCTGCAGCTCCAGTTCCCATCAACCAACAGGCTAAAGACAGAAGCGCCACCTGCTGGCCACAGGGACACAGTGCAGGTCCAGCATCTGAGACTGCGAGAACAACAGTGACAGAATCATCATCATCATCATCAGTGTCGTGGTCACGATGATGATGAAGGCTTGGAGCAGCACACGGAGAGCAGCTGCACGAGTGGGCGTCGATTCCCCGAGTCCAGCCCACAGCACCAGCCACTGAAACATCTGCAGCAGCTGGAGTTCAAACAATCTTTAATTCACACAGTTTGATTCTGACCAACATTTCGTGTTGTTTAAACGTTTTCTCTCAGCTTCACCGACATGTCCCGAGAAGAACGTTTTGGCAGCGGTCTCATTAGAGACCGCCTGTTTCTGGCTAGGGAACAGGAAGTTGAACTTCTGTAACCCACCTCCTCAGCTCTGATTGGTCACCCATGCAGGTGCAGAGCAGCAGAGGAATCTGCAGCGTCATGCCGTGGATGTGCTCAGCGTCTAAATCCAGACACTCCAGCTGCCAGCTTCCTAGAAGGACTGCAGACAGCGTGCGGGACAGAAATAACCTGCTGCTGAGGCTCCTGATATCATGTGACCCACGCCGAGTGTTTCTAAACACGTGTTGTTGTGTGTGAGCGATCAGATGTGTGAGTATCCTGACGTCAGGGATCAAGGAGGCGGAGCCGCTCTCAGGTCAGCTCTTGGTCCGAACACGTCTTCTGAGCGTGAACTCAAACGTGAGCTGCCATCGTCACACCCATTTCATCACCTTCATCCGTCACTTCATCTTCGCTTCCAGATCTTTCCTTCAGGTCAGAACAGACTCTACGCGTCTCCTGACAGGGAGCCCGCTGTCCTGCCTGGGAGCGTCTCGTGACCTCGCCGCTGCGCCCATCGTGTGCAGCGCTCGGTTCAGGTGCTCTTGGAGATACGAAAGAGTCCTGGATGGTTTCAGAGCAGACAGGCCGGCACGCTTGGTGCAGCGCCAGCTTCCTGCGAAGGTGACGGGAGCGGGGATGGAGGCGTTTTTTGAATCCACGAAGAATAAAAGTAGCCGTGAGCGGATGACACACAGAGCACGTCGTCGCTGCTCGAGTTTCGGTGCTGTCACATCCCGTGTGAGGCGGCAGTGGCGGTCTGAGGCCAGCTGGCACCCGGAGGCTGGGTCAGGTGTCAGAGTTGAGCGGGTTCGCCGCTCTGGTCGGGGTCAACCCTGGACACGTGATCCACTCCTCACACGGGGCCCACGGGTCCATTTTAATCCATTTAAATGTCACATTTGTTTTTAGCTCAAGGCCTGAAACAAACAAACGAGAAACCAGTCATGGTGACGATGACGATGATGGTGTTTAAAGTCCAGCCTGATTATTTTCTGCTGATAATTCTAATAAATAATAACTTTTTATTGATATCATTGGTTAAATATAAACATTTCTATTTCACGTCCACTGTGGAGCGACTGCAGCTGAACAGACGCCATCGTGCACATGGCTCTCTGAGCTTTACCGTTGATAAACGGCGCCCCCTTCAGTGAGGAGCTGACCTTTACCCTGATTACGGTTGCTTCGTTTTGAAGGTACGAGCTGTGACGATGCCTCTGTGCAAAGAAACGGCAACAAAACAAAACTGTCGCCATCCAACGACAGGCGAGTTCTGGAAACAGGTGATATTCTCCTGCCCGTCAGCTCAGACATGCTACACAAATACTGTAATACCTGAAGAGGTACCGCCTCTTCAGGCGAGTCATCGGTGATGTTTCTGTAATTCTTCTACATGAGGAAAAGATTAAGTGTTTCAGGAGGCAGATTAACCGTTTAGTGACAGAGTCACACCTGAAACACCCAACAGGTGGCCTCACCTGAAAAATTCAGCGAGAATCACGTGAAGGCTCAGAGTGTCAGGATCTAGCAGGTAAGATCAGAGCCCGCCCACAGACACACACCAAACCGCCAACAGCTTCACTTCCTCCGATGTCCACAAACAAGCCATCTTTTATATACAGTCTGTGGTCTCCAGTTGCGCTGAGGTGAAGACGCAGCAAAAATGTCCATAGACCCTCCCCCTGGTGTGGCGTTTAAGATGATGTCACAGGTAAAGTCCTGGCTGTGTGGGCGTGGCGTGAGGAATGAACGCGAGGGTCGGAGGAAATCTGTCCAATCCGATTAAAGCCGCCGTGTTTCCTCCTCGACGCTCGGTTACTTAAGCAGGTGAACTGAGCGTCACACCTGAGCTGCACTCAGCTCCGGTACCTGTTTCTCCCTCAGATCAGCGTCCGTCTCAAGCTCCTTCTCTGCTGTCCTGCAGGACGAGGTGAGGGCGGGAGGAGGACAGAGAGCTGGTCAGTGCTCTTGTTTACAGATGTAGAACATCTGTCGCTGCAGGGTCAGGGGTCAGAGGTCAGAGCAGCACTCACGGTTTCAGTTCGGCGGTCCTTCGTGGTCAGAGCGAGGCTGGTACCTGAGCATCAAGTAACAGCGGCAGCTCGGCTTCCTGCTGACCGAGGTCCCACATCGCCGCAGCGTTTACCTGCTCAGGTGTGTGGTTTCAGTTTGACGTCACCCTCGCCGTGCTGTACGCCAGGAAACGTCACAGGTAAAAACATACCATCAAACAACCAGAGGACCCCCGGGGTCCAGGGACTCCCCGTGTTTGCGTGGGTTCTCTTTGGGTTCTCAGACTTCCTCCACAGTGAAATGCAGTTCGTGGGGTTAGCTTAACTGCAAACACTAAAATGGCCCATAGGTGTGAATGCGATTGGTTGTCTGCGTCTCTGTGTTAGCCCTGCAACAGACTGGCGACCTGTCCACGGTGTACCCGGCCTCTCGCCCTAGGACACTGGGATAGGCTCCCGCCCCCCGCGACCCTGAAAAAGGGTGGACAGTCTGTACCACCAGGGGGAACACACACATTCTCTAAACCACGTGTCAAAGTCAAGGCCCGCGGGCCACATCCGGCCCGGCGCACATTTATATCCGGCCCGCGAGATCATTTTATACAGATGTACTATTATTGTTATGCATGGCCCGGCGATATGAGGCGCTAATAATATACAAACTACAGATCTCATGATGCAGTGCTGCAGAGAGACAAGTTGATTCTGAAAGCAGAGTCTTTCAGCAGCGGTGCGTGACTGAATATATGTTTACAGACATGCTGGTAAACCGTGTGTCTTATTAGTGGAGCTGATGTGGCTGTAATTTAATTTAAGACTGCACTACGAGACAAAATGTCAGGATCAGCTGAAAAACCTAAACGCAGAAACGACAGGAAGTAGACGAGCTAAAGAAGAATCTGACGTTTCAGCAGACGTTCATCACCAGAGCAAAACCACAAAGTGAAGCTGTTGTGAAAGCAAGTTTTATCGTAGCAGAGGAGACAAAGCAGCCCGGTACCACACAAGAGCTGCAGGATGAAGCTGTGCGACGGCTTGTGTCCAGTCAAAATGCAGAGTTTGGCAAATGTGAGCCTGAGCAGAAATACGATTGCTGATCGGTTTGTGAGACGGTCACTGATTTAAGAACACAGTTGTGTGAAAGAAGCAAAAACTTCACTGCATACTCTCTTGCTGTGGATGAAAGTACAGACATGATGGACGCTGCACAGCCGACCATCTTCATCCGTGGAGAGGAAATATTGGACATTAAATCGATGCACGGGACAACGGCGGGAAAAGGCATTTTTAAAAACGCATGGCAAAGTGTAACCGACATGAAACTGCCCTGGGACAAACTTGTTGGACTTACAACAGATGGAGCGCCGGTGCTGTGCGGTGAAAAAAAGCGGACTACAGGAGGAGAACTGCACCGCTGAGTTAACACATCACTGCATCACACACCAGGAAAGGCTGTGTGGCAAAGTCCTAAAAATGGAGCATGTAATGATCACTGCGACGCAGACCGTACATTTGATCTGAGCTAAAAGTTTAAATCACCGTCAGTTTCAGTCTTTTATGTGGGAAATAGATTCAGAGTTTGCAGCTGGCTGAGTCGGAATAAAAGTTCTCAACAGAGTTTCTGAGCTCAGCAAGGAAACCTGTCAGTTCATGGACATGTGTGATGCGGTGAAGGCGTTTCAAGTGAAGCTGTCACTAATGCACCAGTGCAGCCTGCCTCACTTCCCCTGTTGCAGTAATGTTGAACCAAGTCAGCGGACTTTGCTGAGCTGCACCTGTGCAGATTCAGATGCAGCTGCAGTGTAACGATGCACTCAGGGAAAGACACTGAATGGCCGCACAGTTTATTAGCGCCACTCCTGCAGCTCCGTCTGCATGCGGCTCCAACCTTGTGTTTGCTCTCATTTACTTTTCCTTAGGTTTTGGCAGCATGTTCATATTTCTAACTTGCATCATTTTGACAGGATATATTTTTATGAAGAGCAAAATATTTAAAGATAAAGTTTATTGTTTTAAGTTTATTTAATCTGGAATAATATTCCTGTCTGTTTTATTCATATTTATGTTTAAAAAACAGTTTTAGTGTTCAGTGAATGTTTACCTTGTTTGGCCCGCGACCTGACGCGTGCCTTGAGTTTGACGCCCCTGCTCTAAACCGTGCGTGCACGTCAGCAGACTTGCCGCACACGTTGCTCCTTACAGGACATCAGTGTGTTTGAGTCTACTGGTCTCAACTGGAAATAACTAACACGTCTCTTGATACTGGCTCAGCTCCCAGCTTCTGTAGTTGAACCAACGTTTTGGAGAAAAACGATGTTCTGGACATTTTCCAGTCTGGTTCCCACAAACTGCACTGAAACAGCTTTACTTAAAGTGTGTGGTGACATGTTGATGGCAGCAGACTCTGGAGAGTACACCGTACTGGTTATACTGGATCAAAGGCCTGTTCGGGATTACTGGTGTTGTTTTAAATATCGTATCTATCGGAGACATCTTTTACCGTCTGTGTGAATCAAGTGTTGTCATCAGCTCTGCCACCTCAAGGATGTGGCGAGGTCCAGTTCTGCCTCCAGGCCAAATGATGAGACCACAGCATCTCCTGTCATCTCTGTGCTGATGGCATCAGGTGCTCTTTCAAAGCTTCTGAGTTTTATAAATTGGCTTGTTTGAATAATTGTCAGAAATCAAACAGTGGTTGAACCACAGCTTCCTCCAGCTAAATACAGATAAGACAGGAACTTTTGCTCCTGATCACATGATCTCAGCTTTTAAGGCTCTTCTGTTCAATCGCGTGTCAGAAATGTGTGCGTCCTATCTGACGCTTCAGTCTGAGAATCTGCGCACGGCTCGTTCGAGCTGCTTCTTTCAGCTGCACACTTTCTATCTGCTCATGTAAAGCTAAACAGTTTCATTATGGATCAATGTGGCTACACTGTTTATCTGTACATGACAAGAAAACCTCATCTGTGTCAAACGAGACGGTTTAGCTCCTCCCACTAACCAGCAGGAAGGTGAAGACCTTTGAAAATGTCCTGTCTGACATCACGCAGATGCAGGAGAAGCCTGAGCTCATCATCAGAAACCCTGTTTAACACGAACGTCCAGCACCAGAGGAGTCACATGACAGGAAGGGTAAAACGGTCTCGAGGGTTCAGTCTCCTGAGGCTACGTCCACACTGGCCCGGATAGATTTGAAAACGGCGTTTCCGCCTGAAAACGCTGTTTTCAAATCTATCAATGTGGAGGAAAAGCAGCGAGTTTGTTAAATGGACTCACACTGAGGTGGAGCCGTTGCTGCGAGTAACACAAAAGTACAAAGTTGCAAAAGCGAGTGAGAGTTAAAGAATTTGAGGAAAAGCTTTTTGGAGCGCGTGCAGGCTGATGTTCATCTTTAACAGGGCTGTCAAACAGAACAGCTGCTGTGTAACGCCCTCCGCTACCTTTGTTTAATTGGCCACATGACTGCATCACATGACTAACATGCGTCATTGTTTTAGAAAGTTTGCGTTTTTGCTGTCCACACTGCGACGCGAAGCACTGTTTTCAAATCTTTTTGTTTTCGACAGCGTTTTGAAAACGCGGCGCTTTCGTTCACGGAAAACGCCGCCTCAGTGTGGATGGGACGCCAAAACGGAGAGAAAATGTTTTCAAACGAAAACGCAGCCTGGAAGTCGGTGATGCATCTGTAGCGACCTCGCCTCCTTCAGCCCATTTAAATGCGAAGCACTTCAAACCTACCAGCAGGGGCGACTCCTCATCAGCTGACCTGAGCTCAGTGAGGAGTGGCGCCCAGCTCGCGGCCTCGTTGACGCCGCTTCTGCATTTTGGTTTTTGGAGCGCAAAGTGGATTTGTAACCTGAAGTGCACACGTGCAGCTCGTGACCGAAAGGTCGCCGATGCCTCGTCTCTGGAGAGATGATGATTGGCCGAGAGGACAGACACATCGATGAACTGCTCCTGAGGACTGGGCGATGGCGTACAGACAAGAGCGAACAAACGTCTTTTATTCTTTTAAATGTTGGGAACAAAAACTTCAGAATTACAAACGACCCATTAAAAATTCCAACACACAGAGGGTCAGTGAAGGACACACGACCACTTCAGGAACACATACAAACCAACAGAAAACTGAACGCTCTGGTTTGAAAACAAAGAAAGGCTTAATGCACCTGAGAGCAGGAGCCAATCAGCAGCCTGAGAGCTGCGGCCTTCAGTCACCAAATAAAACTCGTGTACACTTGGAGAGGCGGTTCCAAAGAAAGAACAAACCTTTGGTCCCGCCCGTCACAGTTTCAGTCCCACAGCGGCTGCGGCTGTCCCGCCATCGACATGTACTCGTCCAGCTCGGCGTCCAGTCGGCTCCGGGACGTGGACATGTAGTCGTCCAGCTGTTTGTCCAGTCGGCTCCGGGACATGGACATGTAGTCGTCCAGCTCAGCGTCCAGCTGCTTCTTCGTTGGCACCACCTTTCTGCTGCCACCACGCCCCTTTGAAATGGTGGCCCCGCCTATCCGCAGCTTTACCCCATGCCGTCTTCGTCCTGCCAGAAACAAAATTGATAGATTTACACAAACAGGAGTCAGCAGGTCAAAGGTCAGCAATGTAATGCCACTCCCTCTTTGGTTTGTTTCCATGGAGACAGGATTCACTTTTAGTTTTCCTGCTGTTGGTTCTTGTGCGTTTGTGTCCTGAGAGACACCGTGAAGTTTCTTCATCTCTTTATTATCTGACCCTTTAGGTCCCTCCCTCATTCGGCCCCTCCCTCCGGGCGGCTTAAAAGCCCGCATGGTCATTTCCTGTTGGGTGTCAAAGCCAAGCCAGAACAAAGTCATGAGCCTGTAAATATAACCATGCAATGTTCTGTGGAAGCCCCTCCCCCTCTGTAACGCTCATAGGTACAGGTAACCCCGAGCTCCAGCCATAGAGGCTGTGTCCCGATTGAGGGTCTGCAGCCTTAAAGGCCGCATTTCAAGGCCGATTACGTCACAGCGGCACAACGAAGGCTGTCCCAATTCAAAGACTGCTCCAAATGCGTCCTTCATTTCCCTGAATTTTAAGGCTGTGGCGGTGTACACTTTGTAGCCCAACATATCCCAGAATGCATAGCGCGGCGGTGGGTGTGGATAATTTTGCCGGAAAACACGGCGGAAGAGGGGCGCCCGAAGAGTAAACTTTAAGTAAGTACTGAATATGATGTCACTTATTTCTGTGCGAATGTTTAATAATGAAGAACATTAAAACATGACTGTTGGTCACATGTCGGCAAAGTCATGTGACGTTAGTGACGTTTGTACTAACTTGGTTTTAAAGCCTTTAAATATGCGCCGTTCAATAGTCGACCTTAATCTGACAGAGAATGTGATGATTTTGTGGATAATTAAAGTCAGTCATATATCCACAAACACAACAAGCTGAAAGTCAGTGATGCTGCTCGGTTTGCAGTCCTGAACATCACGGCACAAGCAGGATTCACTGCACTGTTAATGTTAGCTGTGTTATATTGCTGCCTCTGTTCGGTGGTGTCGAGCCAAACGGACTTTAACGTGTGTTTGAACGAGCTGACGGTTCACTCGTTAAGCTGAAAGAAAGATGCTTTAATCACAGCAGTCACACATGTGTCCACTGCACCATCTGGAACTCTTCTTGTTTACACTCGTAATAACACAAACACTAAATCCTGCTTCTCTGGTGCTGTTGTGTAGCAGTGTGTACACCTGAGACTGTCACCTGTCTGTCTGTCCTGCACTCTCTCTCTGTTTCTTTCTCTCTGATTGTGGAATAAAAGTATGAACATGTGTTTATAAGTTACACTTGTGTTTGAATCCTGCAGCTTATCACACATTTGATTTCCATGTGTGACGACTGCAAGTGTCCAGAGTGAGGACAGACTGAGGGACCCACTGCTGCACATCATCTGTGAGGCTTTGCACCCCTGATGATCCACCAGGACAAACTCAGCAGTGTGTGAGGAAGAGGAGGAGGAAGAGCCAGCAGCAGCTGACAGATGGAGAGAATAGACAGACTGTTCCCTGTTTGTGAAGGACTGCTAGGAAAGTTTAACATAACTGTCTGTGCTGAATCAGTCTTATTAGGTAATGTTCAAATAATGTGATCATCCCAGTGTTTCCAGTGTGGGAGAAAGTACTCAGAGTACTCAGGGCCTTCAAGTTACACACTATGAAAGGCAGCAACAAGTTTAATGTTCAGAAACCTAAAGTCTGTATCAGCAGCAGAATGGAGCTAAAATAAATGTTGGTTTCAGTTCTATGAAGCTTTGAGTATTTTGGATCAGTAGCTGCTGTGTTTGTTGCATCATGTTGCTGTAACTGTTTATATGCTTTATATATTCTGAGCTAAGTTGATCTATAGTGTTACATCATATTCTATAAGGATGTTATGTGTTTGTAGACTTTCTGCCCAGTTTGACCCATTTAGCAGACGTCAGCCTGTTTAAGAGGCTCAAGAGGAGTTTTTATCCTCAGACCGTTCGTGTGTTGAATCAGCCACCAAAAGAACAACATTCGTCTCTTATATATGACACATCTATATATACACTGTCAGTGATGCTTGACTGTCTTTGAGTGAAGATTTAAGGTGATTGGAAATGTAAATAACTGCAACTTGAATCTTTACTCAAAGTAGAGTTCAAGCTCACTGCTGTAATGAATCATAATAACTATAATATTGGCCATATTGTATTTAATTACACAGTGAGATGACTTTAGTCTCATGAACAACATCAGCTCATTGTTATTTTCTAGCTAATCTTAAATGACTGTTCAGCACAGGAATGAAGCCCAACTATCATGTTTCAGTCCCGTGGTCTCAGATACTCAGCTAATCAAACACAGCTCATGTAAAAACAAACACATGAACAAAAGATTTTCTCCTTCCTTTCTTTCAAATAAAGCTGTCTGAAACGCTTCCAGCAGTTGGTGTCATGGTTGCATTTCACAGGCCTCGCACTTCTTAGTGGTGCTTGAGCACCGTCAAGGCTGCAGACCCTGAATTGGGACACAGCCAGTGCACCAGAGCAACCTTTAGCCTCTGGCAAAGGGCCTTTGACCTCTAAACTTTTAACCTTTGACCTCTGAGGAGGGGAGATTTCAAAGCTCTGACTCAGTAGGGGTCAGCTTAGTAGAGCTACTGGGACACGCCCCCCTGGCGGTCAGCCCTCCAGCTGTATTTAAACGTCTTTGAATTTAACTGGCAGACCGTAGCTGTGCCATCAAAAACAAATTTCCCACGTGTGGGACTAATAAAGGTTATCTTATCTTATCTCATCTTATCTTATCAGATGCACGAATCAGAGCGCAGCTCTCCTAACCCCGCCTAACAGGTCAAATCGCACCAACCGTCTCTCCACAGCTCAGCATGAAGCTGTGCTGAGAAACTCACCTGAGGTCAGCGGTCTCAGCTGGCTCCGCCTCCCGAGTCGACCGCGCAGACCTACTGCTCCTGCAGAGGAAACGCACGCACAGGTGGAGCACAGGTGAGAATTCTACTGCAGCTTCAGTGTAGCGAAGAAGGCCACACACTGCTGCCCCGCCCACTGCGTCCAGTGTTTCAGATACTCACGCCTGCAGGTGGAGGTGACCCGCGCTCTCCACCTGTATTTGTTCATGAAGCTCCAGAAGCCTTGATGCGCAGAGGCTGACGGGCGGCGAGTTACCCGCTGCCAGCCAAGTCGAGTCCAGACGCTCCTCTTCCTCCTCAGGTGACGATGCTCCGCCCTCTCAGAGCTCCCGGCAGCCTGCAACACAGAGACACAGCAGCTCGCTTTTACGGTGCAGTAGCTCGCCATCCACTTGTAAAAACGGACCAGTGTGCACATGCTGAGAACCCTTATGATGACGCAGCGGTGACCCGTGGGGGCGATATAACGAATGCACTGGATGCACCGCGAGTTTTCCACGTACGATGGCTAAAATGACTTTATCGTAACTATCCAGTACAGGTTGCCATGGAATTCTGCACCAAATGCATCATTAACCCCGCCCCCCAACCAGACACTGTTCTACCTGCGCTGAGAGTGCATGTTTATACCAAAGAGGGAAGAAGATTGCGACAGAGTTTCAGACTCGCTGTCGTTTGATTTCACGAGGATGTCGAACAAAACCTCACACTGGTTTGGTCCCACAAACACCTCACGACCCCATCGCGCCAGGGATGGTTTCACTGTTTTCAACTCCACGTGGCGGCTGCAGCGTGTCAGACGAGCAGGCCGGTGGTCCTCCGATGAACACCTGGGCCGCCCTTCTTCACAGGTGACCTGTGACCCCTCTGGGACTCACCTGTGGAAGAAGCAGCGATAAGGGAGCTGACTTCATCAGCAGGACCACGGGCAGGGCAGCGGATGCCCTCTGATGCAACCTGGAGCAGGTCTGCTGTTCCACCAGGACTCTGGAGAAGCTACCGGAAGAGAGAGGAGTGAACGTCAGCACAGTGTCCCTGACCTTTAACTTTGCAGGACGCAGGAGGTCATGGTAACTCACCGCTCGTGCAGGGACACCGTGGATGTTCCTCTGGGGCGAAACGAGCCTGGCTCTGATGACTCCATCTGCCTCTGGATGCCGGACCCTGTTCACCTGCCGCCTGATTCAAAAGGATAAAAGCTTCATTCAGCACGGAAACCGGAAAAAGCAGCAGCTCCGGTAAAACTGCCACTTCCTGATGTCTGCCTTCATATCGGCACTCTTCAAAGAGCCCACACACAACCCTGTTCATTTACACAGCTGTTTAACTCACACAGATATCTCCCGTCTTTGAGCCGGAAATGCAGATAAAAATTTAATTAATCTCGCTTCGTGGTTCAAAGGTCAGCCGAATTTCAGAGGAGGCCTCAGTGGCCTCGTGGTGTTCAACACAGTCTGTGAGCGCTCTCAGTTTCCGCAGGTAACACGGAAATTTCCAATTTCACTCTGTGCTAAAGCGGCGCTGGCCCGCCATTTTATGTCCGCGCAAAAAAAAACAGCGCTCACAGCTAACGTTAGCTTCCACAGTTCACCTGTTCAGTTATAATACGTCACCCACGCTTACCTGAATCTGAACGTCCTACCGGGAGACGCTCACGGCTTAAAACAGACACACCTGTTACTAACTGTAAGGTCACTTCCGCTTGCTAACACTCGTGCTAATTAAGCGCAATGCTAACCCACAAGCTGCTGTTAGCATTAGTTTTACAAAGTTTAGTTTTTACATATCAGCTAATTCCTCTCCACAGGTTTTAGGTGAGCTCCGGTGAGGCGAGCAACAGCACCTGGTGTTTCTCTCACAGCTCAGCCGCTAAATGTAGAGGCCAAACCGCCGTTAAAGTCACGCTCTGTCCGGGTTAACCGCAGCTAACGGCCCGCTCTGGGGTCAAGTTCACATCTATAAGTCAGCAGCACACACACCTGTGTCAGACTCACAAACACAGAAGCCCACACAGGTGAATGTGTGTAGAAACTTGTTTGATCCGCAGGCAGAACTTTAAGGCTCCAGCAGTACAGAAGGCTATTTCTGCCAATAATTATTATTATTTTGTTTAACCAGGAAGATCCCATTGAGATTAAAAACCTATTTTTCAAGGGAGACCTGGCGAAGACAGGCAACAGCAAGTGTCTCACATTTACAAAAATTACTCAGTTAAACTCAGGCAGCAAAAACACGCATGCAAAAATAAATAAAATTTACAAAAAAATAATATAATTCAATAAAATTCAGTTAAAATGACAAACTAATTGAAACAGTTGCATGTTGTGGACTTGGCCTCAAGGATTCTTAGTTTAGATTTCAAACCACTTGATGAGAGTCGTTTCCTGCAGTCCGTTCCAAGCCGAGGGGGCTAAATGGTCAAAATCTCTTTTGCCAAGTTCAGTTCAGGCGGACGAAGAGGATACGACCAGCATGTTTCACTGCAAGCAGGGAACATATGAAGGCAGCAATCCGATTATTGCCTTATATGTAAAACTGTATAAATGAGAGTTCCTCCTAATGGCCAAAGCAGGCCGTAGAACTCTGAGTGGTGAGTCTGAGATTTACTGTTAGTGATGAACCTCAGAGAAGCACGACACATAGGATCAACACGAAGCATTCATATATAGAATAGACATTTCTATCTGTCTCCAGCACAGATAAAAACGTTGCAGCAACAAACTGCTTCTTTGTATTCAAGAAAAACGCGACTTATTTTGAAAATAAAATCGCAGTTAACTTCAGTGTTTTTACGAGATTCTCTTCATGTGGTTTGAAGGTGAGCGAGTCATCCGGATATTTCTACGTGTGAACCAAAACATCGAGTCGTGGTTTAAAGGAGAAAACACAGTTAAAGAAAAATCTACAAATCAAAGGTTCAAAACAAACATCCAAATTAAATTAAAGACTGGAAAGGTGGTCATGAGTAAAACATCAGGCTTGGTGGGTGGGGTGGGTTTTTCAAAATTGCCTTCATATTCTTTTTTCTTTTTACTATATAAATAAAACATTAGAAAATATGAGACATTTGAGGCTGGGACTTTGGTTTTCTATTAAAGCGGCATCACTGACCGCTCATGGCTTCAGTTGTGGATGCTGGTCCCCAAAGACGTCCACAGACTGGAGGCCTCGGCCTGCTCGGTGAGGGCGTTCTCCCTGTGGGAGCTTGACAGAGCTGCCGTCCTCGGTGCAGGACCAGTCAGTCTGGGACTGAAACCGCAGAGGTTTCCATGGCAGACGGTCGGAAAGTCAAGAGTTGGCCTTAAAGAGGAAGAGGACGTTTTATTGTGAAAGAGTGTGTGCAGCAGCTGCAGAGTTTTAGATTAACGAGAGGAACACACTCTTGTTTTTGTGTCTTTATTTATTGTAGGGCCTGAGTGCAGACAAATGTCACTCTGTCCCTTTTTGTTTCATCATAAAGGTCAGCTGTTTTTATTTTGCAGCTTCAATGTTTCTGTCAAACACGAGAAATGTGTTTCCTCGACTTTCGCCACCAGATGGCGCCAAACACACACACACACACACACACACACACACACACACACACAGGAGGGCTGTGATTGGCTCTCTCACGGCTGAAGTCACGCGCACAAACTTTCTGACAAGGCAAAGCGTGTTTCCGGCAGTATCACAAAATAAAAGCTGCAGTAACTTGTGCGGAAATGCGGGGAAATGAGTGAAAGGAGAGTTTTTGAAGCTGCATTTTGGAAATATTTTAGTTGAGTTGAGTTTTAAAACGTTTCTTTAACCCAGGAAACATCTCTAATAAGTGTTAATATATTTCCGTTAATCATTTTAATCATTTTCAAGCCTTAATGAGTAAGCTTGCCCTAACGGGATTTGATGCTTTTCTTTGTGACGTGAGAATGAATTTAGGTTCACAATGAAGTAAAACTAGGTCAACTAAAAGAAAGGAAAACTTTAGAACGGGACAAATAACTAAAACTAGACAGCGAAAGCACGATTACAGGTGAATAACTGAATAGCCACTTTTCAATAACATAAAAAATAAAATAACATAAATTTTAAAAAGAACAAAAATCAAACCACGCAGAAAAATAAGGCAAACTGTAATTATCACTGTATAAAACTTAAATTGATTGTGCAGTGAACTCAGACAACGCACACAGGCAACATTACAGTGACATCGATGACAGGTGGCAGGTGTGCAGGCAGGAAGCACAAACAGGTAGACCGCAGGTAAACGCTCCACTTCTTAACAACGCTCAGTTTTGTCTCTGTGCTCTTATTTTGGAAGGCCCCAGAGGTCGCCAGACTTCCTGTTATGTCTGGCCGTCGGGGGAGCATGACATAGCCCCCACCTCCTCCTCCCCCCGGTGAGCGTGCAGACAGTCTGGATGCAGACGGAGTCGCACGCGGACGCGCCGACGGACGAACCTCCGGCCTCACGGACCCGGCAGCGGATCATAGCCGAGCGGAGAGCGCCGAGCCCGGTGAGTGCGCCGCAGGAGCCCGCTGAGAGCTTTTGTAATTCTTCTGTGAACAACTGTTGATGCAGCAGTCGGGTCAGCCAGTGAGCGTCAGGCATCGTCAGCATCTGATGACGTCATAGAGCCACGGTCACGACGTCATGTTGCTTACAGTTTAATGAAAAAATGAAAGGAATCAGTAGTGAGACGAGGATGTGCATGTGTGGTGATCCTGTCTCCTCCTCACCTCTCTGTCTGTCTCAGAGGGAAGTGACGTGTGTGGGGGGACAGGAGTACTTCTGATCACTGACAATACGATCAATATCAGCCCCTGCTCTGTATCTGTGCTCAGGGACCGTATGAGGTCACCTGTGGATCAGCTATAGGATCTGTTCCTGGCCCACGGGCACACCTGAGCGTCCCACCTGTCTGTGTGTTCCTGTCATGTATTTCCTGTTCCTCTGGCTGGTGGGTTCACGTGAAACCTGACAACGACCTCAGCGTTTATCACGGGTCTGTGTGATGTCACCGAGGGCACACAAGCCCCACCCACATAGATCTGTCCGGGGAAGTCTTTTTATGGATCTGATTGTTGAGCCGTCTGAGCAGATTCTGTTTTACTTTATCAGGTGACCATGTCGGTGCTCGGCCCCGCCCCCAGCAGCGCAGACGCCTGCCTCAGCATCGTCCACAGTCTGATGTGCCACCGGCAGGGCGGCGAGAACGAGGGCTTTGCCAAGCGCGCCATCGAGAGTCTGGTGAAAAAGCTGAAGGAGAAGAAGGACGAACTGGACTCGCTCATCACCGCCGTCACCACCAACGGCGTGCACCCCAGCAAGTGTGTCACCATCCAGAGGACGCTGGACGGCCGGCTGCAGGTACGGCGGTGAAAACCCGACAGAGGGCCCACAGGAAGGCTTGAGGCTCAGAGAGGAAGTAGTCACCTTATTTTATTCTGACAGAGTTAGAAAGATAACAGGACTTCAAAGAAAAAGTCTTTAAAGTCTTCAGGCTCCGCCCCTCACCTGGTCTGCACCTGATCCTGTCCTTCCTGTGTCCTCTGTCGGCGCTACAGGAGCTCCTCACCGCTGATATAATAATAATAATGATGATGATGATGATGATGGAGCTGTGAGCAGCAGCCTGGGTGTGTCCCCCAGTGTCTCAGTAATTATGAGACCAGAGGACAGAGCACACCTCAGTCTGCTGAGCAGGTTCACACCAGGACCAGCTGATCCGGCCCACAGCGCACCCCCTCCCCCCACAGTCCCACTAAAACATGCGACACCTTCTCAGGAACTTCTGAAACATTCACAGGCCCTTTAAACCAAAACGTCCCCACCCCACGAACCGTAAAAGGAGACGTGGTTCACCTGAGGACATTGTCTCCATCCCCACTCCGTCATCCTGTGTATGCTGCTGTTAAAATGTTTCTGTGATAAGTTCAGGTTGGTGGGAATATGCTTTAAGGATGCAGGGCTGGGCGGGGCACACAGGTGAGCCGCACACCTGTAGCAGGCTCCTGTCACGGAGCGCTGCTTCGTTAAACCTCAGCCTCCATTCGCCGCAGCGTCGCCTGATGAGCGAGCTCTGGAGCGTGTGCCTGTGCGAGGGCAGTGGGCCTGAGCTGACGCCGTTTCAGTCTGAGGGTCGGCATGTGAGCGAGGAAGACCCGAGAGATCAAACCTCAAAGGCATAACCAATAAAACGGAAGCGGTTAGAACCGCGTTACAGCGTCGGTGTGACTGCAGGATCCTGCAGAACGTCGCAGGTCTCACATCCAAACAGCAGCAGGAGGAGGAGGAAGGGCAGGCTGGCTTGTTTTGTCTGAAACACAGGAAAGGGGCCGGGTTAACTTAAGCCAGACAGTCTGGTGTGTGTGTGTGTGTGTGTGTGTGTGTGTGTGTGTGTGTGTGTGTGTGTGTGTGTGTGTGTGTACAGCTGTCTTTGTGAGCACCTTGTTAGACTCAGGACCCGTTTGTGGCCCTCGCTTCAGAGGCTGTTTGAGGGTTCAGAGCCGGTTTCAGGGCTCAGGTTTGGGTTCAGGGTCGTGTGTGTGTGTGTGTAAGCGTGCAGAGGACGGGAATGTGGACTCGTCTGGGACTCTGGTGGATTTCATACCGCAGAGTTTCCACACTGTAAGAAATGACGTGCTGCTGCAGACATTGACCCAGAGAGGACGAGATGATTTTGTCTCCCATTAAAAAATCGAGAAGCTCAGCCTGTGGCCAAAAGCAGAGCTTTGTCTTGACTTTTACATCAAATATTTCTGTTTCTGTTTGGTTTCTGTCGGCTCTTTGAGTTCTTTTCTCCTCGTTTCCTAGTTTTGCTCTAACAGGTTTACCTTTTAGAGGTTAAAATCTCAGCTTCATGTGTCAGAGTGTAAACGTTTCAGTCAGTGTTTCGCTCTCACTCTTGTCTTAAACATGAAACTTTTACTTCTTGTCTCATAGTTTTAGTTCAGCGAGTCGACGTTTTCGTCATCCTATAGTTTTGTTATTTGATTGGTTTAGTTTTGGATTTTGAAATCAAACCTTTTGCGTCTGAATTTTTTAATCTATTATTTGTCTCAGTTTTGAATTATAAGCAGTGTTAGTGTAATATCTCACATATTTGTGTCACAATCTTTTCCTTAGATATTTGACTTTATCTGATTTTTTTCTTGGATTTCTCCCTTTCAGTCGTAGATTTGCATGAATAACAATAAGACGTCCTTTTATAATTTTCTTGTGCTTTTTGTTTGGTGATTTTTCTACCCGGGCCTCCGTGTAAACCACTGATTCTCCGTCACCTCGTCAGTTATGTTTCTAAATGATGTCCAACTCGGTCTTTAACGTGTTCGTATTTGAAGGAAAAGTGCGATGTGTGTTTCTTCTCTGATGAGCAGTTTGTGTTTTCACTTTTCGTAGTCAGGAGCAAACTGGAGACGTTCCTTCTGAATGTGTCATCATGTGAAAGCTCTCCAGATCAAACAAACAAACCCTGGTATATTTGGTATCTTTGGAAAGCTTTGCTAAAATCTTTCTGTGTTGCTGTTTGCTTGTTTTGGGGTTTGGATGTTGTTTTTGCAGCATGCCTGCTTCTCATAGCTCAGAGAGGTGAACACGGCGACACCTTTGGAAAAAACCCAGAAAACAGGAACAAACACAAGTATTAGTTTGAACTTAACACTTAAAGTTTAAGAAACAGAGTAAAGACACGAGGAGAGTCTGAACGAGCAGGCGGTCGTTCAAAATGTGGATAAAAGGTGATTTAAAAGAAAGTGCTGTTTCAGTTTACGTTCAGTGTGGGGACCTGGCCCTTTGAGCAGGTTTATGAAGACATTTTTTGCAGCGTGTGTGTGTGAAATTGTTTTGTCTGCAGTCTTATCCCTGCCCTTCACCTGTGCACACAGAACAGACCTCGTCCATCAGATTTAAAGCAGCACATTCACAAACCTGTGGCTTTGAGACGTTTACAGCCTGCGGGGATTTTCTGAGTTTAAAGTTTGTTTAGTGAACGCATCGGTGAGAATAAACATCCTCATTAGGATTTTCCTACAATTAAGGGACCCGGTTAACACGCAGCAACATTCATCATCAAACGTTTTATCGAACAACTTCTAAATACTCGGGACCTGCCTCTCTGTGGACTTCCTGCTCCATAGGGGGCGCTGTCGAGCTCAGCAGAAATGGTTCCACCTTTAGACGTTTCACAGGTTTTCTCCTGCAGTAAACACTTTTTGTTAGAGACGTCACAGCACTGCGAGGTGCTTTACAGCGTCCTCCATTTTGGTTTGGGGCGTGAAGCGAGCAGCCTCCTGACAGCGTCGCCTTCACCCCGCTGCTCCTGTCCTGCACACCTGGAGCTCCTGCTGGGCTTTAACTGTGGAAACAGGCACCTGTCCTAAAACCTTAACAGCACAATCAGCACGCGTTAGCAGCATGCTAGTGTTTTATGGTCAGAATTAGCTTCACTGAGAGGAACTGAAGGAGGAAGAGTGCTTTTATCCAGGCTGGATTCATGGACACTGAAATCCAAAGTCTCTGCTGTGTCTTGTGGTGTGTGTGTGTTGTGTGTGTGTGTTCTGTGTGTGTTTCTGTGTGTGTGTGTGTGTGTGTGTGCTTGTGTGTGTGTGTTGTCTTTGTGTGTGTGTGTGTGTGTGTGTGTGTGTGTGTGTGTGTTGTGTGTTGTGTGTGTCTGTGTGTGTCTGTGTGTGTGTGTGTGTCGGGTGTGTGTGTGTGTGTTTCTTGTGTGTGTGTGTGTGTGTGTCTGTGTGTCTGTGTGTGTGTCTGTGTGTGTGTGTGTGTGTTGTGTGTGTCTGTGTGTGTTGTGTGTGTTGTGTGTGTGTGTGTGTGTGTGTGTGTGTGTGTCTGTGTGTGCGTGTGTGTGTCTTGGTGTCTGTGTGTGTCTGTGTGTGTGTTGTTGTGTGTGTGTGTGTGTGTGTGTGTTTCTGTGTGTGTGTCTGTGTGTGTTCTGTGTGTGTGTGTGTCTGTGTGTGTCTGTGTGTGTGTGTGTGTGTGTCTGTGTGTGTGTGTGTGTGTGTGTGTGTGGCTCCAGAGTGTCTTCGGAAATAGAAACGGTCACCGCGGTGTTTAGTCTGACTTCTGCTCAGACACGAGGGCAGATAACAGAGACGCTCCAAAACCTTCAGAGCCAACAGGAGCACACATACACACACACAGACCACCCACCAAACACACACACACAGAACACACAGAAACACACACAGAAATGCCAGTTAATTAACTAACATCCAATCAAAACCATCATCGAACTCGCTCTACCTTCTTCTCGGTCTGTTACTATGGTAACTTCACAGCAGCCATGTTATTGGTCAGATGATGTCATTAAATGCTCCAAAAGGCTCCAACAGCACAAACACAGTTGAAATGTCCAGAACAATGACTGTATAAAACATGGATGACACGACAGCTCCCCAAAAATGAAGCCAAAACGTCTCTATCGCCCCCTGGTGTCTGGCTGCAGTATAGGTCATAAACCCCGCCTCCTCCATGTTAGCGGATGGGACTGGGGTCAGACTAAAATAAATTTATTCTCCTCAGATAATTTTTTTCCAAAGATTCTTTCTTTTGTTATCAATAGTTCTCATCACGCTATTGATGTTCAAGGGGTCTCCTCTCCCATAAGTTTGATTCTAATTCCTACCGCGGTGATGTTAAATTGGGGTGAAACGTCATCATACAGCTTTGACTGGCAGCTGCAGTCACGGAGAAACTTGCGTATCTCTGTTCGGGAATAGCAGATAGAGCGTAGGCTCTGAGAGGAGGGCCAGCGTTTACGCTACGAAAACACGACCGAGTGTTTTAACCTGAGATGGACGATACCACTTTTTTATGTCCGATACCGATACCGATATCATAAATTTGGATATCTGCCGATACCGATATGAATCCGATATAGTGTTTTTTAATCAACAAAACTGTTTTTTAAATATCTTGCTGCATTTTGCAATAAGTTCATACTCAAGTTTAAAAACAACTACACTAAAGCTATTCTGTTATACCTGTATACAAAAAAAAAATTTCATAGTTCAGCAATACTGATCAATCTAATAAACTTAAACCTACACCATCCTCCCTATTCTGGTATTTTAAAGAGTACTTAGCGTAAATATTAAGCAACCTAACTAATAGGGTTCCAACTCCCAGCAACAACAAAAATAAATAAATAAAAAATAGGGAACCACCCCTCACGCTCCACCTCATGATGCTTAATCGACGTAATCAACCTTAATTTGATGCAGTGTGAAAAAAAATGCACAGAAATCAATTATTTTTCAAGAAATTTTAAATAGATTCAACATCTTTCTTCAACAAAATTGCAGACTGCACAGATGGTACCTTCCCAAAGGAAAAAGTACTATAGCTTACTAGGGTATATATATTAGACTTAATAGTCACTATATACAGTAATTGACTTCTATTCATTTTCATCAAATTAAAACTTTGGGTGTCAGATAATTATTTATTAAAAGCTCGACATTTTAAATGAGAATAAGAAAGAAAAGTATGTCTTTGTGCCCCCTTTTCCCTGTTAATGCCCTATCGGCCCCCCTGGCTAAACTTTGCTAGATCCGCCCCTGCACAGTTACCAGCCGTCAGCTACGTAGAAAACGATCCTGGTGTAGAAAGTAATATTAAATAAATTCTAACAACAGCTTATCAAGCTTAAACGTGCTGCTGTTGTTCAGCCGCTGGTTTGCTCTTTCTGGTGCAAAGTGGGCCAAAAACAAACAAAGAGAGACTCGCGACAGAAAAGCCGATCAGCTGATCATTTAAGCAGTTTCACGATTGAAGTAGCAGCCGGAGAGCGAGAGGCAGTCGCTCGTTAAGCTTAGCGTGGGAATGCTTTACAAACATTCAGAGATGGACTTACACACTTGCTTTACTTCTCTCGGGGATAACTTTGTCGGAGATGAAATGCCATGCGGTTGCTAGCGAAGCTCCACATGCTATCCAGACCACCGACAGGTCCCGCATGCCACAGCCGCTCTATCACGTGATGCATACTGCTCCGACGTGCTAACGTTCTGAGGTGAGTTACGGCGTGTTGCAAGTTTTGTGAGGTGCTTTCGTGATATTTAATGGATCGGATTACATTTATTTTTCTCCGATATCCGATCCAGTAATTTAGGTCAGTATCGGACCGATACCGATACGTAATATCGGATCGGTCCATCTCTAGTTTTAACCTGACAGCCTGAGGTGTTCTTCAGTAAACTGGACTACCCGACAGAAGGACCCGAGGCCCCGCTGCACTTTTTCGGTAAGTTAAACGTGTTTGTAAGCTAATCCGTAACTACCGTCCTTAGCTCGGTCCTGAGACCTAGCTAGCTAAGATGAGCACTCGGCTGTCAGGGTTCGTTTAGCTGTGCAGGTGAATGAATTTCTGACTAAAGAAATCAAGAGAAACGCTCCGGGCTGCTCAGTCACTAATTACTGTTACTGTACTTTTATTACAAGTATTATACTGTAAAAGCAACAGGCTGCATCCTGCTTGCAGCTCCTGTGCAGAGCTGATTATTAAATATGTGCAAACAACAGCATGTTTTCAGCTCTCCACATGTGTAAAGACAGTAACACCAATTTTTTTTATTAAGCTTGTACTTCAGTAACTCCTCATTAATCAGTGTAACTATGGTATTAAAGTACTGTAGAACTGAAAAAAATGTAAGAGAAGACTTCAGATCCTGAGTGTGTGAGGACAGAAGGATCAGCTTTATTTCAGATGAGTGATAAACTTTATAATTCAGTTTGTGATCTCTTTGTGATTACAGGAGCTGCCCTCAGATTCAGACCTCAGCACCACCCAGTGACAGCACAGATCATCCAACATGTTCACATGTTAACTGCAAAATGAACTGATGAAAACAGTGCAAAGGTTAAAGTAGCCACAGTGCTGTAGTCAAAGCTGCAGCTTTATTGATAAAGTTAAAGACAAAAAACAAAAGGATTAATCACCCATGTAACTGTGTCACTTATATCAGCATTAACAGGACCTCGGTTTGGTGTTTCACAAAGCTGCTGATCTCAGACCTGCACAGCTTCCGTTTTAAACACTTGATGTACTCAGCTGCATGAAGAGCACAGTTTGAGTTTCTCTGACACAATTAAATAAAACCTGATGAAGGTCAAAGGTCGTCACTTGTATGTTGAACTACAAACTGGTGATCTGGAATTCTTTCACAGTTTTTTGCAGATAGTGTGAATCACTTTATGGTAAATAACATAGTTATTCATACCCAAGTAACCAGAGAGGATTATATATTTTTAAATATTAAGCCTGGAGCCTCTGGGGAGTATCTGACTATTTATAACATTACACAAACCAAAGGTCTCATCACAGTGTTCATGAAATGCTGGGTTTATCCATCTCTGGGGCGGGCCTACAGAGGAGTCTGAAGATTTCCCTGTGAGGGAGCTGCTGGTGAAGATCATGAGTCCTGCTTGATCAATGCGATGAGCTTCAGTGTTCCTGGTGTTTCTTAAATGAAGCCTCTTTCAGTGGGTCAACAGAACT
>NW_024582551.1:461456-477981 GCF_018398535.1 Haplochromis burtoni | reverse complement strand
CATCTGGCACAGGACAGCTGTGATGAAAGAAAGGGAAGAAGTTTCTCCAAACCTCTGGACCCAGGAAACCCAGCTTGGTCCTGATGGTCTGCCTCTGTAGTTTCTCTCCAGGGTGAATGTAGCTGTTGATATAATATGGACTCTATTATTAAATGAAAAGAGCAAATCACACTACACTACTGAAACGTTCTGCTGATGTTTTTAAAGTTTCCTTGTTACCAGGCTGTAGAGCGCTCTGAAGATTTAAACAGTTTTAGATCCATTACACTCACAGTTTTATGTTAAAATCTCAAAGGACAGCATGATATTTTTGATATTAACAGTAACTCTGGGCTTCTGTAGAGTGTGCAGATGATCTCATCACTGTCTAAAAATGGATAACAAAACCTAAGCAGTGCTGAATCATTCAATAATACAGACTATTAGAGTAACGGATGTGTAGCATCGCTAACTAGCTAACAACAAGCCTCAAACACATTGCGTATTCTAGCGGCTAATCTAGCATCTAGCACCTTGCTAATCTGTGTGTCTTTTTCATAACAGTGACATGGTTGTATTTACCTTAATTAAATAAGTCGTCAGTCGCGGTAAACCCATCAGCAAATAAACTGGAGCAGCCGGGCTACGTAAAAAGTGTAGGGGGCGTGTTTGCGGTCACGTCCAGCAGGTGTGTCGGCGGGAGCGTAACACAGTCGCTCCACCTTAAGTCCCTACTGCGCAGACTCTGGCAAGATGGCAGCTTCCAGAGGCGGGATATTTTGGCTTCATTTTTGTAGAATGGGAGGAGGTGCTGTCACGTTGTCCATGTTTTCTACAGTCATTGGGTCCAGATCAGGTGAAGCTAACAGACAGTTAGAAGCTACAGTTGCCTGTGTCACCATCCACCTGTCAGTCAAAGAGGCCACGCCCCTAATATTGCAAACAGGTGAAAAGGATACTGTACTCAGAAATACATGTACATTAGTGGGTAATTATGTCTTCCAACCACCTGAAGCATTCTTATAAACGTATAATTAAAGTATTAAAACAACAGAGGAGCGTGCGTCCGACTAACGGTGTGTTAAACATGTGGCTACAGACAGCTGCATATGTAGGCAGACGAGGGAAGAAGTCATAGGACTTCTCATGTGTTCAGACTCAAAATATGAAGGCTGATACTAGTGTTTTCTCTTCAGTGAACAGGGCCTCTTCACCAAAGATAAAGAAAGAGACAACGCCACCGCCATCTTAACAAACACTCATCTTCTTCCTCCTGACCTCCAGCTTCATCTCCTGAACTGAAGTCAGGGCTCTAACTCTTGAAAATGTGCATAAACATGCTTATTTATTCCCGATATTGTCACAGATAATTATTTTCAGCAGTTTAGACCTGCCGTCTCCAGATAGCTAAACAACAGCTTGTTGTAAGCTAACATCATGGCAAACTAATGTCAGGCTCCAGTGTCCTAAAATCATACTTTCCCTCTGATAAACAGTTTAACTACATTCTCAGACTGTATGAGAGTTTATTCACCAAGCGTCCATGTCCTGCGACAAACAGCCACTTCAAATAAAGTATTACTAACAGTCATTAACAGGGGCTAACAGTCATCAACAGGAGCTGACAGTCATCAACAGGAGCTAACAGTCATCAACAGGAGCTAACAGTCATCAACAGGAGGCTAACAGTCATCAACAGGAGCTAACAGTCATCAACAGAGCAAGTCAAGGCTAACAGTCATAACAGGTAACAGCATCACGGAGACGTAATCAGTCAGGATTCGAGAACGAGACGAAGCCCTAAGACACAGAAATCATTCGGGCATTCCGTCCATCTAACACACGGTGCTAGCTACACAGTTCTTTCACTATTTAGAGTGACTAGTTGTATGTGATATATGTTTACATTCAGTGATTCTGTGCTTAATTGTAAAAGACACTGTAAATTCCAATCTAATATTGATCTGATCGTTCGATTTAAGCACAATAGACGACAGTCATCAACAGGAGGCTAACAGTCATCAACAGGGCTAACAGTCATCAACAGGAGCTAACAGTCATCAACAGGAGCTAACAGTCATCAACAGGAGCTGACAGTCATCAACAGGAGCTAACAGTCATCAACAGGGGCTAACAGTCATCAACAGGAGCTAACAGTCATCAACAGGAGTAACAGTCATCACAGACACGTCATCAACAGGAGCTAACAGTCTACAGAGTACAGTATCAATGAGTGACGATAACAGGGGCTAACAGTCATCAACAGGGGCTAACAGTCATCAACAGGAGCTAACAGTCATCAACAGGAGCTAACAGTCATCAACAGGAGCTGACAGTCATCAACAGGAGCTACAGCATAAAGGGCTAACAGTCATCAACAGGAGCTAACAGTCATCAACAGGAGCTGACAGTCATCACTAACAGTCGGGCTAACAGTCATCAACAGGGGCTAACAGTCATCAACAGGAGCTAACAGTCATCAATAGGAGCTACAGTCATTAACAGGGGCTAACAGTCATCAACAGGGGCTAACAGTCATCAACAGGGGCTAACAGTCATTAACAGGGGCTAACAGTCATCAACAGGAGCTAACAGTCATCAACAGGAGCTAACAGTCATCAACAGGGGCTAACAGTCATCAACAGGAGCTAACAGTCATCAACAGGAGCTAACAGTCATAACAGGCACGCATACAGGGCTAACAGTCATCAACAGGAGCTAACAGTCATCAACAGGGGCTACAGTCATCAACAGGAGCTAACAGTCATCAACTAGGAGCTACAGTTAACAGCTACAGATCAGGAGCTAACAGTCATCAACAGGGGCTAACAGTCATCAACAGGGAAGTCTCCAGGGAACAGTCATCAATCAGGAGCTGACAGTCATCAACAGGGGCTAACAGTCATAACAGGGGCTAACAGTCATTAACAGGGGCTAACAGTCATCAACAGGAGCTAACAGTCATCAACAGGGGCTAACAGTCATCAACAGGAGCTAACAGTCATCAACAGGGGCTAACAGTCATCAACAGGAGCTAACAGTCATCAACAGGAGGCTAACAGTCATCAACAGGAGCTAACAGTCATCAACAGGGGCTAACAGTCATCAACAGGGAGCTAACAGTCATCAACAGGAGCTAACAGTCATCAACAGGGCTCGCACAATAGAGACAGTCATTAACAGGGGCTAACAGTCATCAACAGGAGCTAACAGTCATCTAACAGGGGCTAACAGTCATCAACAGGAGCTAACAGTCATCAACAGGAGCTGACAGTCATCAACAGGGGCTAACAGTCATCAACAGGAGCTAACAGTCATCAACAGGGCTAACAGTCATCAACAGGGGCTGACAGTCATCAACAGGAGCTGACAGTCATCAACAGGGGCTAACAGTCATCAACAGGGCTAACAGTCATTAACAGGAGCTGACAGTCATCAACAGGAGCTAACAGTCATTAACAGGGGCTAACAGTCATTAACAGGGCTAACAGTCATCAACAGGGAGTCTAACAGTTATCAACAGGGCTAACAGTCATTAACAGGGGCTAACAGTCATCAACAGGAGCTAACAGTCATCAACAGGGGCTAACAGTCATCAACAGGAGCTAACAGTCATCAACAGGGGCTAACAGTCATTAACAGGGGCTAACAGTCATCAACAGGAGCTAACAGTCATCAACAGGAGCTAACAGTCATCAACAGGAGCTAACAGTCATCAACAGGGGCTAACAGTCATTAACAGGGGCTAACAGTCATCACCAGGACTCTGATTGCTACAGTTGAGTGACTGGGGTACAAACGTCTAACCTGGGGTAGAGTCTAAATGTTTGTAATGTCTGCTTTGACAGGTCCTCAGTCTCTCATAAAAGAGGAGTTCATGCAGGAGTGTCTGCAGATCGACCTGCCCCCCCACACCAACCCCTATGGCCACCCACGGCCTGTCGGCATGTATCCCAGCATGCCTTTGTCTCCCCCAGGTCAGTGTGCTGCTCCTTGCTGTCAGCGCGTGCGAGACGCCGTGACGCTGTTGTAACACAGTCGTGTTTCCTGCAGGCAGCAGCTCCATGGTGCCCGCAGCTCTGACTGCCAGGGGGGTCGGCGGCGGTTTGGACGGACCTGGCCTCCTTCAGATCGCTCCGCCTCCTAACCACGGCGGGCAGGCTTCACCGCCTCACTCAAATCCACCTCACACTCCCCAGCCCCCCCATCCCCCGACCCCAGCCTCCCCACATCAGCAGAGCCCAGAGTACAGTGGCCCCCACAAACCTGGTACTGTACCCTAAGTACTATGTACTACCTGTGCTTAGTACTACTTCTGTAGTATAATGAGTGTCCTGTGTGTCTCCACAGCCAACTGGGCAGGTAACAGCCCTGCCCCCTACACCTCTGCAGGACCGCAGCATAGTGGGCGGGGCAACCAGCCACATCCACCATTGCATCATCATCATCATCAACAACACCACGCCCCCAACACTCACTTCTGTAAGACAGCATGTTAAATGTTACTGCTCTATTCAGTACCGTAGTACTGCGAGTACTGCATTATTGCTGAGTACTGGGTCTGTGTTTGTTTCTGCAGGGTCACAGCATCACAGCACCGCTCCGTATCCACAGCCAGTATCCAACCACCCAGGTACCACACCTGTCCACAAACCCCGCCCCCTCACTCTGACCTCACTTTATTAATAAAGATTCAAAACATAGTGGCCGACGTCCCCAAAATACAAAATGTCCCTTCTTAGTGAAGCAGGTCCAAAAAATGTTAATGTAAAAATAAAGTGCCCTGATACTCACACCTATCTGTCTGAGTTCCCTGAAACAAAGATGTCCTCACTTACAGAAGTAAAAGCTCAGGTAATAAAAGGTTGAGAAGCACTTTTGTCTCCAGTTTGTCAGGATGTTTGGGGAGCAGGTCCGCCATGTCCTGATCTGTGTCTCGATCCTCAGGTCCAGAGTTCTGGTGCTCCATCTCCTACTTTGAGCTGGACGTTCAGGTTGGTGAGATGTTTAAGGTCCAGTCCAGCTGTCCCCTGGTGACCGTGGACGGGTACGTGGATCCTTCGGGAGGAGATCGATTCTGTTTGGGACAGCTGAGCAATGTCCACCGTACAGCCGCCAGCCACCGCGCCAGGTGAGCGGTCGTTTAGTGGGTGGCACCATGAGAATTATTGCGGTGTTAGTATTTAATGTTGCTGATGTTGTTGCCCTGCAGGCTCCACATCGGCCGGGGGGTTCAGCTGGAGTGTCGGGGGGAGGGTGACATCTGGATGCGTTGCCTTAGCGACCACTCTGTGTTTGTCCAGAGTTTCTATCTGGACCGGGAGGCGGGCAGAGCACCAGGCGATGGCGTTCATAAGATCTACCCTGGAGCATACATCAAGGTGAGTGCGTGGAGCGGTAGACGCCGCGAATGACCAACTGAGCCCAGACGGGCTCGGATTCACTAAGGTCCAAACAGACGTAAAACAGACAGACAAAGACGTGTTTGGGGATCGCAGGAAGTAAAACAGCGAGTCCATTTTCCTTTTACAGATTTGATATTCCTGATTTGTGAAGAGATCCGAGTTTCTCTGAGAGGTTTGTTTGGGCCGTGTTTCTCGATACTTGGACAGCTTTGTTGTAACTTCTTCAGCAGCTTGTTGACAGTTTTATAGGACATAGATTTGTGCATGATTGGACATAAAAGTGTGAACTGGCTACGGTTTCTATCAGGTGGTTTTGGCTCTGCTGGCAGTTTTGCTCTTTGTTAACCCTAGCTCATTATGGCGTGTTCAGTACGTGGCTGTTTTTGCCCACCATGTTCACGCACATTTACACCTGGATGGATCCATCACAGAGAAACGTGCGGTAGGTTCTTCCCCAAGGATATTTGGCATGCAGACTGGCATCGAATGACCACCTCTACCACCTGAGCTACAGCCACCCCGGTGTCTCACCCGTGTACCTGTCTCACCCGTCTGCGTGCCTCACCCGTCTGCCTGTCTCACCCGTCTGTGTTCAGGTGTTCGACCTGCGGCAGTGTCACCGGCAGATGCAGCAGCAGGCAGCAGCGGCTCAGGCAGCTGTGGAGACTCAGGCAGCCGCGGTGGTCGGTGCAATTCCCGGTCCGAACAGTGTGGGAGGAATCGCGCCTGCTGTCAGTGAGTATCACCTGCCCAACACAGCTAGTGACAGACAGGCACAGGTGTCAATAAATTATAACATGAACCAGACGCAGGGCTTAAAAGACTTACCTGCAGAGTGAATCGAGTCAGATTCGCGTTGGACATTTTTGGGCCTCAGTGCGACTTCCTGCTTTTTCATGCATTTAATGTTATTTCACTTCCTTTTTACGGTGGGCGGCCTCGGCCCTCGGTGTAAGCCTCGTGGTTTTAATTTCACATGTTTTAGTTTCTGTCTCACCTGTGCTTCCTCCCGCAGGTGTGCGCTCAGCGGCCGGTCTGGGCGTGGACGACCTCCGCAGGCTGTGCATCGTGCGGCTGAGCTTCGTCAAAGGGTGGGGGTGTGACTACCCACGGCAGAGCATCAAGGACACCCCCTGCTGGCTGGAGGTGCACCTGCACCGAGCGCTGCAGCTGCTCGACCAGGTGCTGCACATGCTGCCGCCGCGAGAGCACGCACTCTAGGACCTCCGCACTCTGCCCACAAACGCACCACAGCAGGGGTCGGTTCACACGGGTTTCAGACAATCAGCCAATCGCAGTGTCTTATCTCTGCTGTCATTTAAGTTCGTTTCTGTGGAAACCAGCATGACTCGTTAAAGGGTCAGTTCACGCGAGCTTGGTGTCTGCTCGAGCATCCACGCTGGCCTGCAGTTTATTAGTTCCGCCCCTCAACAGGTGAACTGACCCTTTAAGCCTGATGTCAGAAATCAGCTGATTACCAAAAAACCTCGTCATCGTCATCTTCCTCCTTCTGTCGGTTTTTAGTTCCTTTAGCTAATTGTCGACCAAAGAGCCATTCCTGTTCCTTTGATGACATCATATCCTGTTTACGTTGCGTTTCTGCTCCCTCTGACGGTCACATTATTTATTCTGTCGTCTGCTTTTTTTCTCACGTTTAACTCATTTAAAGGCTTTTATACTGAAAGGGTGTAAAGCTCTGAATAATCAGCTGTCTCTTCAAATTAAAAGTCTGGTGGATAAAGATCTTCGTCTTTGTTCGTCTTTCACTCTGCATTCAGACACTTCAGAGGAACACTCTCCTCTCCATCCACACGCAGTGATCAGGTAGGGCGCTCCCAGGAAGTCCATCCAGTCGTCAGGACGTTTCATCACTGATCCAGGTGACTTCTGCAGTGTCAGCTGACCGGATGATTAAAGATCTGCGCTGGAAACGATCAAACGAGGAACTTCATGCACGAGAGCTGCTCCACTTAGTGCAGCAGGGAGCTGTAACAGAAAACAGGCCACGCTTGGTCCATAAAAAAGGCCACAATCAGTGAAACGAGTCAATCAGCCTGTACCTGTCCTCTTACTGTTCCAGGCCGTCGATGACCTCACAGCAGTAAAAATCCGCTCTTCCATGATTTCCCGTCTGAGCAGCTTCTGCAGCGTCCTCACGCTGATCACCACCCTGCATCTGTGAGCTGAAGCACAAATCACATCCTTAACGATTGTGAGGTACAACCTCACAGTTTGTCCTGATACAACATCTGTTATCTGCACAGATCAGTGATAATTGTTTTCTTAATGTGGTCCTGATACTCAGTCATAGCCCCCCCCCCCCCAAAATGTGCTTTCTAAAAGAAGTCCAAACTGAGTACCTCAAAGATGCAGAGTTCCCTGAGGTTCTTTCAGACACTGCACTGACATTTTGTCTGGTTTTGAGTGTTTTAGGTGCTTCGTGCTGCCAGCAGGACTTCAGCTCACAGCACACCCTCAGTCCCACTCAGCCACTCTCACACGCGTGTTCTCAGCCTATCAGGTCTCCATGCTCCTGTTTTATGCATATCTGTGTTTGCTCATGCACACCGGGTCAACACAGTGCAGTGAAGTTAACCATATTTGCATCATAATCTCATCTCAGAGCATTCAGCAGAGAGATCTGCTCTCTGTTCTCAGAATGCTGCTCACAGTGACCTAAAACTTCAAAATGAATAGAATAGAATAGCTTCTATTGTCACTACACACATGCACAATGAGATCCAGAGCATCTGTGTTGAAGAAAACCAACCAAAATGAAAACATGGCCGCCTGTACATGCCCGTACTTACATGCATGCAGCACCCAGTGAGGAAATGGAAGTCAGATGCTAAAGAACAGCAGCACACAGAGGTCGAACACTGCCCACTGCAGGCATGCATGAGTCCCAGTCTAAATGTGACTGGAGGAGCTGAAAGAGTCAAATCTGACCAGCACACAGGGTTGGTGGAACCAAATGGCAACAGTGCCGAAAATGCTGATGGAGAAAAAGTTTCCAACTGTTACAGAGAGTGACGCGTGAATGACCGCAGGTTGTTGGCCTCCTCCTCCACTGTAGTTGCCCTCCCTGAGCCTGGTTCTGCTGGAGGAGTCTTCCTGTTAAAAGGGAGTTTTTCCTTCCCCTTGTCACCATGTGCTTGCTCATGGGGGTTTTTCTCTGTATCATTGAAGGGTCTTTACCTTACAACATAAAGCACCTTAAGGCAACTGTTGTTCTCTGCAGACACACCTGTTACTCTGTAGACTCTCAAATTTTGACTCTTCCAAATAACTCCCACACAGGTGCTCCCGAGGGTTTCTGGCTGCCTTTAGATTTGTGTCTGGAAAGACTTTGGTGGTATCTAATGTTTACCTCAGCAATCAGACAGCTGGAAGGTTAAAGGTCAGGAAAATCATGGACTCTCATTATCTGATGAAAGCAAAGTCTAAACTTGAAAACGTGAAAATCTGTGTTTCGGTCACTTTGCTTCCTTACAGAAAAAATGTTCAAGTAAATTATCTGATGTATTTGTTTCATTTTTTTCTACCACGTCACCTCCCATGGCTCTTAATAACAAGAGAAAGAAGAAGGAGAATAGAACCTTTAATAAATATGAAAAGATTGATAAAATACTTTGATTAACTATGATATGGATCTTGTTTATTGTTGCAATAAATACTTGAAACAACAAACAGCCTCTGTGGTCAGATCAAAGGCACAAAGCTGGATGCTATATTGTGTGTATAAGTGATTTACTGATGTAAACACTGTGGTTATTTTGCGGTAATCAATGAAAAATTATCACGGTGATCATTACAATATGGCGCCAACAAAGACAAAGAGAGGGCGCCTGTAAAGTTTAAACGTTTCATGCTCATCCTCTCATTGGTAACACTAAAGTGACGTATTTGCATTTACAGCCACTCGCAGACGAGGTCTCTGCATACTAAGATTCTAGGGCGGGGCTTAGTGAGTTGATCGTGTTTGGACCAGTAGCAGGTTAAGCTTCTTAAAAATATGGATATTCATTAGATTGGGGCGTGGTCTAACAGTGGCGGACCGGCAACAGCGAACATGGAGGTTTAGTTGTCGCCTTGTGTCCGTTAGAGAAGGAGGGTCTCACTGACGCGCATTTTATTTTCACTTTTCCTTTGTTATACTTTGTTTTTTCGCCTTCTGTTCGGGCTTCGACATGGAGATGAAGAAGAGGATTAGTCTGGAGCTGAGGAACAGAAATCCAGCCGAGGCAAGTAACTACAACACTTTAATTTATTTATTTCCTGAAGAAACTGGTGAAGGATGCCGTGTGAAGCTATGACGATAACATTCGGCGTGGGCGGCCGTCGACTTTTCCCAACCCGCGGACTGATCTTCTGTCGGTGTTTTTGAACGATTAGACGCGACATGTTTGTGGCTCCAACATGGAGGAAACTCCGCTTGGTCCTGGAGGAGGAATCCGCCGCGTGCAGGCTCGCTCCCTCTCCCGCGCTCACTTCTCGCGGGGCAGCCTCGCGCGAGCCTCCCACAGCTAGCACACGGGCTAACAGGCTAACCTGCCGAGTGCCCAGCCCGCATAACAGAACCGCGGCCGAGTGAGCGCGCCGAGAGCCGCCGCAGGTGCTCGGCGGTACCGAGAAAATGCAATCGCGGACTGTGGATGGGCTCCGCTGCATTTGTTTGAACGCCCCGGGGCGACCGCTCGGCCGAGCCGGCTCCCATTTTAACCTTCACCGTTAGAGAGTTACTGATCTGCGATGGTCGTGCTGTGATGGCGTTTGCAGCCGGACTCCATTCTCATTTCAGTGCACATAGTTCTAGGTCAAGTCATTTTTTCTGCCATAACATCATTAAAGGGTCTCCACAGTTTCTTTGTCGGCACGGGTCAGCTCAACACAGGCGCTGTCTAAAATCGATAGTTTGTTCACGTTAAATTGGAGTTTTAACAGTTGTTGTTCAGTCTGCTGTTCCCGCCCTCCTCGCTGTGTTTTCAGGCGCACGAGTGCCGCGCGCTTAAATCTCACAAAAATTGCACGAGGTTCGGTGGGAGGCGGATTTAAACGACGGAGAGGGTTTTTAAAAAGTTTCTCGCACGCACAGCTTTGGTGGGTGAGGTGTGCTCTCCCACCGGTGATCGTAACGGTGAAGCTGAGCGCCGGTTTTCTGGTCACGTACTAACCGCTATATGGATGAGATCCAACGGGAGAGGGGGAGTGCTGGCCCGGGCGAAGAGCTTTGACCGAAACGGAAGGAAAGTGACCCTCGTTTAGTTTTGTGAAACGTCTGAAACCCGGGTTTACTAGATGCCTCCTCTTCACCAATTGCTGGGCATATACAGCGTTACACCACGTGGTTATTCATGTACCTGAGAACTGCCATACCTGCTTACTTGTTCTACACATGCAGCCCCCCGCCTGCTGGATCTGTGTTGTTGTTGTCGTCGTTGTCATCGAAACATATAAATTATGATGACCCGCGCATGCTCAAACCCAGGGCTGGTGAAGCTTTACGTGTGTTCTTTGATATTTTTATTTCACCTTTGTACAGGTAAATCTCATTGAGATCTCTATATCATGGCTAAAGCACTTCTGGATGGATGCAAACTGCATTTTGTTGCCTTGTAGCTGTGACATGAGCAATGACGATAAAGTTTAATTCTATTCTATTCTACAGGGTGGCCATTTATATGGATACAGCGTAATAACATGGGAATGGTTGGTGATACCAAAGTCCTGTTTGTGGCACATTAGTATATGTGAGGGGCAAACTCCTCAAGATGGGCGGTGGCCATGGTCGCCATTTAGAAGTCGACCATCTTGGATACAACTTTTGTTTTTTCAATAGGAAGAGGGCCATGTGGCACATCACACTTATTGATAATGTCACAAGAAAAACAACGGTGTGCTTGGTTTCAACATAACTTTATTCTTTCATGAGTTATTTACAAGTTTCTGACCACTTTAGTTTTGGGACCTACTATGTAAATGTGTCTACAATGTGCGTAATTGCCTCCATTTGTGTATGCATTGTCAAAAATGCCATACCCCTCGGTTCTTCCTCCCTAAACTCTCACAACGCGTGTGATAGGTATTCGACCACATAGTACCTGAGCAGGGACGATAATTCACCAGTCACAGGCCTAGCAAGGCAGCATACCGGTCGGTGAGGTGAATTTCATGGTCGCTCTGCACATGCATCGTTCTTGCCCAGACAACCAATAGAGACATATTGCCGTGCGAGAGTGGACCACCAAATTAGTGAAACAGTCTATATATATATGGAAGGGAGGTCGAAATCAGGTGAGGCTTAGGGTCCTGCGAGGAGGCATTAAACGGCTGGCACCTCTAAACGTTATCGAGAAAGCATGCGGGCACTATTAAGTACCAGACGTGAGGCTGTTCTCAGGGATTCGTGGATGGAGAATTTGCGGTTCTGGGAATAGCCACCCGATATGTATGTAGACGCCGGATGCCATGCTGCCATTTGCGCTTGCTGCTGTGTATAGTGGAACAAGATCAGGGAAGCGCGTGCGACGAGGCTTTCCATGTGCATAAAAGGTAGCGTGGAAACCTCTACTCAGTGCTGTAGGGACGCGATTGCATCTGAATTATGGCTGAGCCTTAACAACTGTTTTCGAATTGATGAGAATGGAGGCACTATCATTGTACCTGTAGATGTAGGTCCATTAGTTGTACACAGAACTACATTGCGCCAGTGGTCTCAGCTGGATCGACTGAGGTGCAAACGCTGGCCTTTACCGACGGTCGCGGAGCTCTGGTGTGATAACTTTTGGATTGGCACTCTAGGCCCGTTAGGTTGAGTAGCAGCCACTGATTGTTTCTTCCATTACAAATCGCACCCGTATTCTCCTCTTGGCAGATCGACATTTTTTGGCACGAATCGCACATAGAACAGTCTTTCGCGAACGTTCAGAAGCGAGTTCGTTACTGCAGACAATCGCGGCGATGGGTGGTCGTCCGCTCAGGGAGTGTGTGCATTCGCTAGATATGCTGGCACATGACCGGCATTACCCTGGGTCGTGGTGCACGACGAACGAGAATCCATCGAATTATATGAGATAATGTGATCGACCCTCTAAGACTCCCGTTGACACTCGTGATTAATACTTACGAGGCATATGTCAATGGAGTGGTGGAACGGGCAGGAGAAGAGAAACTTGTACCAACATACGCTTCAATAAAGGAAAAGGATATAAAGAGATAATATACAGTTCAGATTAAAAACTAGAGCATGAAAAAAACACCGATTGGAATGTTTTCTGCCTGACATATCACGCTGGAAGATAGAGCTCTGATGTGATACAACAATGGTCGTTCTTCAGCTCACTGCGGATGAAGAACATCGAAAACGTTGTGATCTTTATGATGGCCCGACTTTTCGTCTAAGAGATGGCTCAGCAGTGGTCATCCTTTTGACGCTGACGTCTGGCTTTCGAGTGAGGGTTTTGCTTCACATACTATATACCTATTATAAGTGATGCCCCACCATATATGCAGTGACTTTGTTCAGCTATGTGCTCAATAAGCTGCTAGTATCTCAGTGGCTACGGTGATACCTATCGTTACATCTTTGCGCTAGTCATCCAGAGTCACAAGCGATTCGCTCCCACACCCTCGGTTCTCCTGGTAAACCGTGGTGAGTGGATGATTGGTTCTGGCGCATTCCTGGATCAACGACGGACGGACTGGCCCAGAGGTGGATTTGCTTGCTATGCACCAAGCTGGTTCAGTGCTAGCCAGGGCTGCCGGCCCCTTTTTAGCATGCTCTGTGGGCAGGCATGCGTGAGATGTGTCGCAGCTTGGTGTGTGAATCACGTCCGCACGTGGGTCTGTCCGTCAACACCCTGCGAGGGTGAGCGTAATGGTTGATGTACTAAACTCGCGGACGCGCGGTGAGGAGGAGACGCAGACGGTTCGTTATTTAACACATTATATTGACATTAGGGGTTCAATCTCAAGAACTGCAGTCTGTGCTCGTAGGGGCTCAAGAAGGGTGACCAGTGCTTGGGCTTCGATGGCTCGCAAGTCTGAAAGGCGTTTTGAATCAACAGACTGTTGAGTGTAGTGAGAGTGGTGTAAATTTCTCACGCTCTTGCTGTCAATAGGTTGATCTGGAATGCCGGTGGCACGGGCTTCACAGCTGTGGGCGGGGAGGCTGCGTTGGTAGGACTAACTTCTGTGGTGGCCCAACCCGGCGACGGTGAGTTGTGTGAAGCGACTCACGGACCGATTTACACGGGCCGTCTGTGGAGGGGAATCCTCTGAGGCAATTGCGTGAATTGTCCGGGCGCGGTTCTCTGTCCGATAACTACGGCTTCTCCTTATAACGTGGCCAACACCAGGCACGTTACTTGGAACAACTGGCCCAATAACATACGCAGGTACTAGGTAATGCACTAGGCGGGTTAGACACTTGGGAGCACGAACTTCACCAGGGTGACAAAGACCACCAAAACGAACAGCATTATACAGTAGCAGTTCTCACAGACTTTTATGTATGTCATTCGCCGCAAACGTGTGGTTATGCTGTTGATGTAATCTCATGAATTGGTGGACTCTTTTAATATATCGTATAGGATTTTTTATATGACCTCTGATTGGATGTACCTTCTGAATGTGTCTTATGACCTTTCACCCCAGCACTGACCCTCACACTGAGAAGATGAACGATATTCCACTTTTATGCATCAGCTTGTTTCTGCCACAGGAAAGCAGTATTGTGCACTTTGAGATACCGAACTCAAATTTAGGGATATGGCCCACACACATCATCCATCTGCATCCGGATAATAAGGAAATGTCATCCACCGAGCTAGATCCTGGTTAGCAGTACTAACTTGAAATTTCAACTCAGAATTTGGAGTTATGTTTGACTTTATTTGTTTTTCAGTGGTGGAAACAAAGTTTCATACTTTTGGAGATGAATGAAAATATTTGAAGTACTGCTGCAGTACTGTACTACTGTAGTACTTCTACAGAGTCGATAGATGAGGAAAGATCTGGCGGGAATGAGCTGAGTAGTTGTCTGTGTGCTGCTTCCTCCTCTCAACACGCATGATGATGCATTTCCTGTGTTTCAGTTGGAGGTGAGCGATAACACCATCTCGGGGGGTCTGGACGCGCTGGCGGAGAAATGTCCCAGCCTGACCTACCTGAACCTGAGCGGGAACAAGATCAAGGATCTGAGCACCATCGAGCCTCTGGTACGTCCATTCATTAAGCTCGTTAGGCCGATCGCTAACAAAACACCCGAACCTGTCGATGGGAGACCCTGAAACGTAGCAGCAGATTAAAGTCGGGGAGTCTGGCGTTGCTGTCCATGTTTTTGAGGGTTCCTCTGCTTTGTTCTTGTACTGCAGCAAAACCTGAAGAACCTGAAGAGCCTGGACCTGTACAGCTGTGAGGTCTCAGCGCTGGACGACTACAGAGAGGGCGTCTTCGAGCTGCTGCCTCAGCTCACTTACCTGGACGGGTTTGACGAGGAAGACAATGAGGTGCCCGACTCCGAGGCCGAGAACGGTGAGCCGCTAACGCGGAGTCTCTCTGACCCGACCGAGGGGCGGGGTCTATTTGTTTTTCATGTGCACACTTTGTTAAGCCATAAACGTTTCCGTCCAGTGAGCGCGTGCAGATCTGCTGGTCGCCTTCAGCCGCCTAATTTGGATTAAGGACAGGAAGTGGTCCACGGGGAGGACGAACGTCCTGTTTCTGATGTTAGGATGTTTTGTTCCAGATGAGGATGATGAAGCCGGCCCGCCGGGAGATGACGACGATGAAGACGACGATGAGGATGAGGAAGGCTCTGAGGGAGACGAGGTCGGTCTGTCGTACCTGATGAAGGAGGGAATCCAGGTGAGAGGTCATGACTTACAACTTCATTTATAATAAAGGTAAACAGAGAGCAGAGGAGGAGGAGCCTGCCTCACGGCGTGCTCACAGTTGAGTTTAACGTGTTTTTAACATAATTTAAGGATGAAGAGGACGATGGAGACTACGTCGAGGAGGACGAAGAGGACGAGGAGGAAGAAGAGGATGGAGGTTTGTGTCGCTGAAACGTGATTGGATTCTTTTGGGGGGAGGGGAGTTGTTGTTGTTTTTTTACAGCCCCTGTGGCGGTCGTCACGGTGACTTCGCCGTCGATGTCTGTGTTACAGTAACGATCACATCATGGCGTTTAAACTGCACGCTTAGGCCACGTTTCCCTGGTGACAGCTTTTACATGTGCGTAGTTACCCGATGATGAGTCATTGCGAGTTTCGCTGTCATGTGATTGATGTGTTCAATGAAACCCGTTCAGTGCAGCGCCACCTAGTGGTAGAAACGCTTTCTGCTCTTCTCTCGGCTGAGTGAAGGAATCGTAGTTCTGTCAGGGTTGCTTCCTCCTCAGTGTCACCATGTTATTGATTACTGATTATTGATCAGGTGATTGATGGCTGCTCTGATTTCCTCAGATGAGGACGGCGCCGCTGTTCAGGGCGAGAAGAGGAGCCTAGCGTTACGCGACCAGAAGAGACGACCCATCCTTGACCCAACTGGAGACCTAGATGCAGGTAGAAGATAGGTGCTTGCACTCGAACATCCTGACAAACTGGAGACAAAAGTGCTTCTCAACCTTTTATTACCTGAGCTTTTACTTCTGTAAGTGAGGACATCTTTGTTTCAGGGAACTCAGACAGATAGGTGTGAGTATCAGGGCACTTTATTTTTACATTAACATTTTTTGGACCTGCTTCACTAAGAAGGGACATTTTGTATTTTGGGGACGTCGGCCACTATGTTTTGAATCTTTATTAATAAAGTGAGGTCAGAGTGAGGGGGCGGGGTTTGTGGACAGGTGTGGTACCTGGGTGGTTGGATACTGGCTGTGGATACGGAGCGGTGCTGTGATGCTGTGACCCTGCAGAAACAAACACAGACCCAGTACTCAGCAATAATGCAGTACTCGCAGTACTACGGTACTGAATAGAGCAGTAACATTTAACATGCTGTCTTACAGAAGTGAGTGTTGGGGGCGTGGTGTTGTTGATGATGAAATGATGATGTGCAAAATGGTAGAGTGTGGACTTGGTAAATGCCACCGCCAATAATGCTGCGGTCACATCAGAGATTAGTAGGGGCAGGGCTGT